>NC_088913.1:38535000-38842386 GCF_963576675.1 Euphorbia lathyris | reverse complement strand
TCACTCCGAAGTTGTTCAATGAAGGTCTTCTAGATCCTTCTCTTGCTGAGTTGCGTTTTGATCGTAATGACAGCGTTTTGCACACGCGGGCCGAGTTGTCTTAATCTGTTTGACTTGGGCCTTAACTTCCGTATGGGCCTTGGGCTTTTTATTCTTCATGTCTTATAAACAATTTTAACTCAACATTGAACAAACACATTAGTATAATAAATCAAAGCATTTAAACTTAGTGTGTTTAGAATATATTTAATTTTACTTAAACAATTTTGTCAAATCAAAATCATGTGGAAAGGTGTTTCAACAGGGAGTTCGCTTTGAAAGCATACGCCCTGCAACCACCCCCGAGTATATGCTTCAACTAGAATTACACAAGGGTAGTTGATACAATAGAAACCTCTGGTAAAATGCCCGCCCATAACCCAATAAAGTACATTTCATATTCCGCTTTAGGTTACCCATTCAGTGACTTTGGCACTAGATGTTCAAAAAAATGGGCACTCTCGGGTCGGGTGAATTCAATAATAGACGTATGTTGCCATTCCAGTCTTCCTTCTGCTTTTAGGGCCTATTCGAATCTAGTACTTCTTGGTTGTGAATATCTGAATAGGACGAACCGCTTGATATCGAAATATCCAATTACTCTCTGTTTGCTTGCTTCAGGTCACCTGAGAAGAAAGAACACGATCAGACAGGGGCCGAAGTCCGGTGAACCCTCTCTGATGCTTAAGTCAATGATGTGAATACTTAACTTGAAAGCAATTTAGTAATAATGTAGTAATTAGAAGTTGTGTACCTGTGGTGATGATCTCCACGCTATTTATATATAATTATTTACCTCTTGGTTTGTGCATTTCTACACGTATCAACACATCATAAGTTCGGACCCTATAATTCCGCAATAAGCAGCGTTGAGCGTGTGTATTGATATCTGAAGCTCCCTTTCCATCTTTGTCTTCCGGAAAGGTCCTTCTTTATGGGATGGCCTAATGTCATGGTAATTAATGGGTCTGAGTTTGGTTCGGTTACTCCCATAATGTTACTAATTACCATATCACCATATATTATTATATATAATGTGTAGATAACATAATAAGTATATGAAACAATAATCTGGATGGTCAAATTATTCAAAATTTAGAAATTTGGACAGAGCAATCTCTCCAATGTAGAGATTCTAACCCTTTTCTTTCATCTCCTCCCATGGACTTCTTCTCCTATGAACTATAACATACTAGCTCATTTAATATTTACTAAGCTTAATACATCATTTTGTTTTAACTTGTTCAAAAAGTTTAATTGACTTTCTTATCTTTTAAAATGTTCTCATAGTCTCTTCAACTTGCTTAAAATGTCCCGATAGTCCCCTAAACTTGGCTAAAATGTCTTGATAACTTCTTCAACTTGCTTAACATGTAGCCAATTAATTCCTGAGTTAAAAGAAGTAAACTGCATGCAAAATGTGTGTTAAGCATGCCTTGAAAAAGTTAAGCAAATTGACACATAAGCAACATGTCAGACTTGGACTGACACATAGGAAAAAATAAAAGGGGTTAATTAATTTTTTTTTCACCGTGGAATCTAATATCTCTTATTATTTTAGTATAATTTTTGGTGTTCTTTGCTCCAGTTGTAACAACTCTTCCTCTTAGTATACCATACTATTAAAACACGCCAAAAATGAAAAATGTTATACATAATTCATAAACTTAGGGCTTTCACAGTGGAAAAAATATTAATTAACCCCTTTTATTTTTCCTAGGTGTAAGTTCAAGTCTAACGTGTTACTTACATGTCAATTCATTTAACTTTTTCAAAGCACGTGCAACACATCTTTTACATGCAGTTTACTTCTTTGTAATCGAACGATTAATTAACTATATTTTAAGCAAGTTGAGAAGACTATCTCAATATTTAAACAATTTGAGGAGCTATTAGAATACTTTAAAAGTTAAAGGGACCAATAAACCTCTTGGGCAAATTCAGTATCGGATAGCCTAAATACTATTACGGGTGCTCTTAGACAAATTCACATAAATGATGTGTTAAAAAAAGAAACATTAATCATATATAATTTAACAAAAAATACTAAAATTATAAATTAAATTGATACCACAAATTATTTTAAGTTAAAATAATCCTACAAAGTAAAGTTTAGAAGCCAATAATTAGGGTAAATTAACGTTTACCCTTTATCACATTTTAGTGTAGAATATCACATTTTATGGGTGACTTCTCACTAAAGTGTACAATCAGAAAAAAAAAATGACCGGTCAATGATGATCAACCTGCCATGTCACTCGTTTTAAACCCATCCATTAAGAAAAGCAGGGCCCACCAAACATGAAATGACCATATTACCCTTAAGAGATTTCCCTCCAAATCTCACATCCCCATAAACAGTAATGCGTTTCTCCTTTTCTCTTTTCTTTTTCTTATTTCTTCTCCCTCTCCTTCATTTTTATTATTCCTTCTCTCTCTTCATCATCTCTGCAACTAAAACATATAGAAAACCTCAACTGTTCCACCTAGAAATGACGAACCATAAAAACCACAAGAAAGATGCCTTTCTTCTCTTGCATGTAAGTGATTCAAATCTAGGAAGAAAGTATTTTAACAATAGGAATTTTGAGGTAAGTAATATTTGTAATTTGATTTTTTTTTTTCTTTTTCTTCTCTATAAAATCTCTGACTTTTTTCCTCTCTCAACTAGAAACAAAATGCATGAAACTTCTTTGAGTGGATGGATCCACCTATGAATCAAATGGAAAAAGTTCCAATCCTTGGATTATCAAGGAAGATAGACAAGATTGAAAAATAATGTGCAAGATTGAAACGGGCTGAACGAGAAAGAAACGCAGATTTTGAAATGGAAATGGAAATATCAAGATAGATTGGAAAGAGAAAGGGCAGATGGTGATTGACATAAAAAAATGGAGGAAGAATGTGCAAATGGATTGGATAAGAATTTGTAGGTATTTGTGTTCCCTGTGTGTATATTTTCAGTGTTAAGTTAATGAAATCGTTGATGATGAAATGACTTTGTGTTCTCCTCTGTAGTTCATTATTTGCAACATTAGAAGAAGAAAAACTTTAAGTATTAAGACATTAAGTTTTTGGCAACATAAACATTAATAGTTTGCAAATTTAATTACAAGAACAAAAAAAATGAAATTCACAAGATGATCATTGATATCAAAATTTGATCCTTAACATTGAGACATTAACTTGGATAACCTAAAAAAACAGAATTTTTGCATCCTAAAACTCTAAACTTTGCAACATAAACTTGCAATATGTTCATTCTAACAGAGCGAAAGTTACACATCAAAACGTTTCTAAATATGGCCAACCTAAATCAGCAAAAATATGTCAAAATATGGTAAATCTATATATAAAAAAATAATATCCAAAATAAACAAACAAATTATGCTCAAGTTGCATAATTTGTCAAACAAATCCACATCCAAGATATGTAGTGAAACATATCAATCCCAACCAAAAGAAACCATACAAGACACAAATCACCAATATGCTCTTAACGCCATGGCCTTGGTGCATTTGTAGATGAACTTCTAGTGAATGGTCTACTTATTGATGCATCCTTAGTTATATTTGTAGCTTGATCGTTCCAGGGTCTTCTTTTTGGTGGTCTTGGTGGATTATCAGTGACATTGCTAGCTTGAGAATTGGTAGCAACACTAGAGGCTTGACTTGTTTGTCCATCATTCGTTTGAGCTTGACTGGATGTTGGATTAGTTTGGCTTGAACCCTATAGTGATGAAAAACCTCTTAGAAAGCAAAAAAGTAAACAAAATAAGTAACTAAATATAATACTAACACTTACATCCATCATTTAGCATATTATAATAGGTGTTGTAGTTGGCCTTGAAGCAATAGAAGTTATATTTGTGGTGGCTTTAGGCCTTTTTGGCTAAAACGCAATCAATAAACATATTAGTCTCATAATTACAAATGCATATTGATTTTACTTATAGAGCACTTGAAGGTGTGACTTGAGATGTGCAAGTCATACAGGCGTGCCTTGAGATGCCATATACATGTTACTCTTTATGCTAAGTTTACCCTTATTAGCATCTGATTCCAATTCTTCTGTTTGCTTCCTCCTTGCCTTATGTTTTTTTGTCACACTTTATTCTTACTAGAGATGGAGGCTTAGTTAGTACTGGTGGTTTTTCTTGAGGCCATTGATCCCATGTTATGGTTGGCTATATAATGAAATTACAATATTATGCTAGATAGTTCTCTAGATTATCATTTTGACCAATGATGGAATCATGTGCATGACAATATGGTCTACCAATTAATTGCCATATTCTACAATTGCATTCATTGTAATCCAAGTTAACCACAAACTACTCACCTAAACCATTGATCTGTACGCTTGAACCCTAGAAAATGTAGCTTGAAAATGTCTTCTAGTCTTTGTTTGCTTCTAATTTCTTTAATATTATGAGATATCATCTTCTGTTTCTCCTCTTCGAGAAACCTTATTTGATCTTTATTCTGTTCATGAGCTTAACCTTGACCATCTCAAACAATGTGATTATTCCCCTATTTACTGTATTAAGAATGTACTTGTTAAAGCATTCACAAAGGTTGTTTAGCAACGTATCACATTGACTCCTGTCAAATTCATATCACAAAATACACATATTAGATTTATACAAGTCACATCTGAATAGCAAACCATACAAATAATACACATATATCACCTTTCAGAGAAACAAGCTCTGGACCAATGTTCACTTGGTCTCTGTCTTAACCATTATTTGGCTTTACGTGATTTATCCTCTATCATTTTCGGCGTTCCTCATGTTTAGCCATGTCTGGTTTCCTTGCTGCATGCTAGAGAATATATTTTAACTCCTTCCCTTTAAATTTACTTCTGAAAATTGTTTATATATGGCGTACACAAAGTCTATGCTTAACATTCGGTATTAACAACTCAACTTCCCCTAATCAATCCCTATAATGTGCATGTCATAGAATAAGTCTTTGTATAATAAGGAATGTGCATAAGCGGTGCGCATAAGCAGCATGTACTGTGTAGTGTGCATATTAGTATAACGTGCATATCAACAAACAACCTACACACCAAGCTACACAATAAAAAATCGGCAAACAACCTACACAACAATTCTAATATCAACCAACTCAATCTCAGCTAATCCAAACTCAACATTTATAACAGAACAAAATCAAAGACACAGAATTACCTTCTTCCTATTATACATGAATGTCCATTGATTGATATTTTCTATGCCTAGATCATATGCTAGAAGTTCCAAGAATTAGGTCCAAGTTTCTTTACTCTCTGTCTCCACCATTGCATAGGCTACGAGAAATATGTAATCATTTGGATCAATTCCTACAGTAGATGGGAGTTGTCCTCGATAGAGTCCTTTCAACCATCTGGCCTTAAATGCTGACTTGAGAGCGTTCAAGCATATATACATGCCCACAAATTTATTTTCCTTCCATCACTCCATAATTTCCCAACCCTGTATCTGCATATGAAGAACACAAAAATGTCATTTACAAGAATATTTAAGTATGTGATATTTAAACAAATGTGAGTTACATGTATATATTATACGGGCTCCTCTCATCACCGTGATTAATCTTAAGAGCATGACATTTAGCTCTATAAGTTGTCACTCTCCCAACATTTACTGACATGCCCATTCTTATATCATTTACCATAGCTTGAACCTTCCAATCTGCATCACTTTGAAAGCTTTACAAGTACTTTTTCCCCAACCACTTGTGAGTCATATGTAAATTTGTATGAACCTTACTGTAGTTGTGTGTAAAGTAACCATTCTTCAATTGCACTGTGTGATTATTTTATCCTTTCTGTCAACCGTGGAAACATAGGCTCTCTATAGACATTTTTCTTTGTCACTAATGATCCTTTTTATAAACAGCTTCAATCTTGATTGGGGTATTCAATGGGAACCATGGCTGAAACTTATTTTTGATGTCATGACTCCTGCAAGCTTCCTTGAACTCCTCCCCATCATTAAAAAGAATGTCAATCCTAAATGTTGATCAACCATATCCCTTGCTGTATTGAACTCTGGATACCTACAACTACGACCTTCATTTTCTGAATCTAATTCAAAATATAGGGCATCTAAATCTACATGCTTTGATGAATTGTCACCTACATGGAAGTTCAAAGTTGGAACAACCCAAATGCTTCTAATCTCTGATTAAGTCATAAGTATCCCTCTCTTAGCATGTTCAACACCTTGAACCAAATCTTCATCGTCATCTTCCATTACATTGTCTGGATCAATAAATTCTTCTTCCTCTACAGGTGGTGCATTATTTGCTTGAGCTTCTCCACATTCTCACCAAATTCTCTTGTCTCTATATCAACAATGGTAGCATTATCACCAAACTCACCCTCATACGGAATGCCATTAAAGGACATTCCATGCATATCATTGGCAGTAATGAAAAAGGCTTCACTGTTTGTTCATTGATTGATGAAGACCTTAGTTCTTCAACACATACACTACCATTGAATCTATAGTCATCTGTCGTGCTGTACTCAAGCATTAACATACCCATCCCATTTTGTCCTTTCCATTACACTTCCTAATGACATAAATTTCATTGTCTTCTTATATTTCTTCCATCACAATTGCACTGGCCTTGCATGTTCTTTTAATAACTCTATGTCCTCCATATATATCTATCTCACCTATTTCTACACCGGCTAGAGCCATATAATATACAAAACATACACTTACAATTTCGATAATAAGCAAATCATCAACTAATAAATAAGAGATCAACTAATAAACAAATCATCACTTAATAACCAAATTAAAGGCAAAACAATCAATACCACAACTACCCCTTAACTTATGAATTAACTACAGGTCAATACACATATAAGTACAAGTCAAACATTTACATGGTCTATCTATTACAGTCATTGCAGAGTTTTTTTAATCAATGGTGGTCCACCCGAGTTCGATGAAAACTCCATATTAGGATCCACTACAATTCAAAATAAAAAAAAAAAAAATGAGTTATTTAACTATTTCTTTGTTTGAAATGCTTCTATATAAATAAGAAGTGATCGGGAGCATAAAATTTGAGAGAAGAAATGTTATGCATGAAATGGAGAGAGGGAGAGAGCTTGGAATGCATAAAAAGGGAGAATCTATAAGTATGGAAGAAAGAACATACAGGTTTGAAATGTATCCTCTTCCTTCTTATGAAAACGACTTAGAATGAATGAAAGCAGTTTTTAGGGTTTGATGGAAAAGAATCAATTATGAAAAGCAGTTTTTTTTCATTTTGATATGTTGTCATTTTCTTATGCGTCTTCCGCCTCCATTATCTTCTTGTGGTTTGATCTTTTCTTCCTATCGCAATATGTCAGTAATTGAGTTTTTAGGGGTTTGATTAAGAAGAATGGATTTTTGATTGTGAGAGTAAGAGAGAAAAACGAACAGAGTTTCGAGAGATAAAACTTGAGAGAGAGTAATTTTTTTGAAAATGGTAAAGAGAGAAATACGAACGTTTATGAGGATGTGAGATTTGGAGCCAAATCAATTACGGGTTATAAGATCATTTCATATTCAATGGATCCCACTTTTTAAAAAGGATGAGTTGAAAATGCATGACGTGTCGGGTTGAAATAAGATAACGATGAATTATATATAAATAATAGTAAATTATAAAGTATATATAAATTATAATAAATATAATTATAATTATAATAAATAATTATTAATTACTAAACTAAAATTAAATTATGCCAATGCTACTGAACTGAGGGTTTAGTAGGAATAAAAAAGGAATAAGGGCTAAATCTGATTTTAATATGTATATTTGATTTTAATGTACAAATATACCCTACCGTCTTGAAATAAGATCAATTTTACTCTACATTACGTAGAAAAATAGACAAAACCTGTTAAAATATTAAAAACTACTTCAATTAGATTAGGGATAAATTTGATATTGCTTGAAATATTAGAAGTAAATTTGTAACATTGAAAAAGCAAAAGAAAAGAAAAACAGAGCAGAGACTTTGGTAAGTGAATCACCCTTTGGATTTTCTTTGATTTCAGGTGAACAAAAGAGGGTTAACTTTTAACATATGTTACATATTTGCCTTATCTGTACATTCCATTATACAACTCGCCATATGTATATAATTTGTCAAAGAGTACAGAGACTTGCCACTTAAAATCCCTGGACTTAATTACTATTGCACATCCTGAGTTGAGCGGTTTCCAGGTCTCGGTGATTCAGCATAAACTTGACCTTGATCTCTCACGTCTCTGAACATCGAAAACAATGAGTTGAGGCCTTCTGAAGAAGCACCTCCCAAGATCCATAACAACAGTGAACTAAATGAGTTCATGGACCCAGGGCCGGCACCATTTTCTCCTTGCCTAAGATCAGCTTGTGCTGGAATTTGCATAGGGTTTCCTTCATTTCCCAGCCGTTGTTGAGACCCCGGAGGTTCTACCCCGCTAGTTGGCATTGCTTGGTCAGATCCAGGTCTAAATCCAGGTCCTGAAGCCAAGTCTGCATTTACTGGACCCTCACTCCTCGTGTTCAATCGTGTAATGTGTAAAGTTGATGCAAGGATGGTTGATGATGTGATATGGAAGTCGGGGTGTTGCTGAAGCTGTGACCGTCGGTTTTGCATAAACCTCTGTAGAGCCGGTACCTAAAATGTGTTACACAGACAAAAAGTGACAAACATATACCATGAACGAGATATAGAACTGTAACCCATCAGTAAATTCGCAAAGCAAAGCCTAATATAGAAGAAGTGAAAAATCACACAACCTAACAAGTGATCTCCCTAAACTCATTGATTATTTTTAACGCTGGGGAGATTTTTAGTTTAGTACATAATGTTAGTTATAATCAATTTGATGGATGAGGATTAAACTTCAAATCTCCGCACCCTTAAAAAGGATACGAAACAACCAATAAATTATGTGCTGATTGGCAATTGCAATTGTTGGTAATGTATAAAGAAAAAGGTGCATGAAAACTCTAACTCAACCAAATGTGTAAAAGAAGATTCTAATTATTACCTCAAACCGATTCCAAAAGTATAGAATGAGGTGCTGCATAAATGCAGCAGTTGTCGAGAGAGCTAAATATGAAAACCCTGGTAAAAAATTGAACGTCAGATAAACAACAATTTCAACATAAGATAGATGTATAACAAAAAAGAACAGTAGGTCAGTCCATACCATAGGAATAGGAAAAGAAGTAGATGTGAAAGACCAGGAAATAGAGCAGAAAGAAGCGTGGAAAGAACTTCATCGATATTGGTGTACGAACACTGCAGTAAAAGGGCAATAAGGGTAAAAATTAAAAATAGGCCGACTAAACACAACACAACATTTATACATGGACATGCTCCACTAGCTATATCCTGAGCACCGGCAGGCAGATGGCAGAAGTCTAATGCAGTTTATATTTCAATGTGATAGCTTAACAATAATGTGGACCTACCGCAAGATCCACTTATCTTAAAGGCACACTAAGCCGCAGGTGCTCGCCTGAGCGAGACAAGGCACACTAGAAAATAAAAATATGCAAAACTATAAATGACAACAGTTAACATTTAATTATATACTAACATGCAACAAATATTAAATCATATCAATAATCTTAATCATAGACATGCAACGAATCCCAACTACTCTAACTCTTCCATAACCATAATTCATAATAATAATTCGAAAGTTCAAGATTGTCCACATTCATCACTCATTAGTATCACCACCATCATCTCTAACAACAGCAAATTCATCTTCAAGGTTTTCATTCTCTTCAATTCTTCATCCTCATAGTTTGTTCTTCGTTGAATTCCAGATTCCAACTTTATCTTCATTTTCTATTCTTTTACAGATTTGTATTTGTTTTCGTGTTTTTGCTTTTGGCCTTCAACAGCATCCTTTCTTGTTTATTTATTTTTCTTTCTTGTTTATTTTGGACACTGGATGACATTTAGTGATCCATTAGAACATCTCAATGTAAAAAAATCTATGTCAAAGAGGCATGCCTCTTGTAACCATGAAGAGGGGCGAACAGAGGAGCACCTATGTGTGAGCCTTTGAATCAGAGCCTGCCTGGGGCATTCTGCAGAGCTAGGCCTAGAGCCTCATGAGCCTTGAGCTTGAGGTGCGCCTTTAATTACTATGCCAAGATCTATTCATTGGACAGCCGAGGATGGGTTCAGACCAGCCTAGGATTTTGTGCTTGGCCCAACCACCCTAGCCAGGCCAAAATGGTAAAGGCTGGAATTTCGATCAAGTCCTTCCTGTGTACAAAAGTTTATGATATTGTAACATGTAAAGGGTTTACATGCCTTCTAAGGGAATACAATTCCCTAGGCTGGCCCTCGGGCTTAAGACCAGGTCACGTGGATCTCCAGGTCGATGAACAGTTCAACCTATAAGCCTCTATAAGTCATATTAATCCTCAAGGTACCCAGACCATTCCCAGCTTAAAACACCCATTTAAAACAGTATCATATCCATTCCAAGCCAATCGACCAATCCCTCCCAAAGCATCCATCAGATGCTAATAACATGCACATAAAGGATTAACCAAATCAATCTGGCATATGTGCCAAAGGTGTCCATGTCGACCAATGTAACCCTTCATACCCTTAACTCATAACTGAAACTAATGCACCCAAATCGCAATGGAGCGAAATGATTTTGGCATGATATTTCAGTGAAATGATTATATAATGTATATAGTAATTGAATAGGCAAACCACTCACACCATCGAACAAAAACAAATAAATAAGCAGAATCAATGCAAGGAAAGATACCTGATCAATGTGAATAGTTCACACAGCCATACGAGAATTAATACCATGAATGCCAGAAGCTGATCATCGTAAAACTCAAACAAAAAAAACAAGATCCCTATCATTATCTGCAAAACCAAAATGGAACTCCGTCAGTTATCAAGCACCTCTAAGATTGCAATTGACAAAATACAGATTTATGTAACAGGTTCACACCAAGTAAACATTGACAATTTAAAAATAAGCAGCTGGATAATTTATTGTAAGAAAAACTCATTAAGCAAGTCAAAGAAGATTTGTTCTTACAGGAACAAAGACAAGTGACTCGATCACATGCACAAAGATCAGTTGAAAGGTGGGCAGCCGATGTCGAGCATGGTGTTGAAGCTGCACTGCAAAATTCAGAAGAGTAAACATGCATATCATAATCACAAGAAGAAATGAGAAATGAAACTGTCCCTTGGCACCCAAAAGATAGTAGTTTTATTGTAACTAAAGCAATTAAGACATTTAATGAATAGACTCTGTGCTAATCATCAATAAAGATTATAGCACCTTAAGAACCTCAGGTAACATCAGAACCAAAAGATTTAAGATATAACAAACAAGACAAATTAATTAGAGTAAAAGAAGTAAAAATTATGCATGTACGAAATGGTGATAACAATCTTAGTCATCATCTAAATACCAATCAAAATAAAACACACCTGTAAATTTCAGCATACGAGTCTGAGTCTCTCTCAATGTAAAGGAAACTGACATTGTGGTGGTGAAGAAAACAAACAGGGACATCATAAGCACCCCACACTTGGTAACAAGATAGTCTGCATTGATGCCAACAAAAAGCGTAACTCACAAAAGCAACCATTGTAGCTAAAAAAATTAACAACTTAGCATCTAGCAATCACCCAATATCATAACAGGAATTTAAATGGTTTACTGAAGTACGGTATCAAGCACCCATATTGCTAGATGCTGCACCCTATTTTATGCTGCACCCTGTTTTTATGACAAACTTAGCTGATTTCTTCTCGAAAAAACTTTTCTCTATTATCGATAGTTTCAAAGGAGAGTCCCTTGCCAGAGCCTCTCAGTGTTGTGATGTCCATCTCGTGGGATGGAGCAGGCCAAGAGAGGGGGTTGTGAAGCTGAATACTGATGGTTCCTGCCTCAGTAACGGTAAGATTGCGGCTGGAGGTGTGCTTAGAGATGTAGGGGGCGTCTGGCTTTCTGGGTTCTCCCAGAATTTAGGGTTGGGTTCTTCCTTTTCTGCGGAGCTCTGGGCTATTCTTACTGGAATCAATCTTGCTAAAAGGCTGGGTGTTAAGAGGCTCTCTGTGGAGTCTGATAATTTGGAAGCAATCAAAATGATTTCTGAGAATCATTCTATGGGTCTTAACAGTCGCAACCTCATCAAAGCTATTATAAGGCTTTGCTCCTCCTTTGAGTTCGTAGAGTTCAGACACATTTTTAGAGAGCAGAATCGTGTTGCTGATCGCTTGGCGGCGGCGGGCCATGAAGGGACGTTAGGCGTTACTACCCTTCCTGTTTCCCCTAGTTTCACCTCTCATCTTCTCTTAGAAGATAGGATTGGGGTTAGCTTCCCTAGGCTAATTCCTGGGTAGTTTGTTGTTTTTCGTTTTTCTTTTCCTTTTCTACCAAAAAAAAAAACAAAGGCATGTATTAACAGACCTCCAAATTTTGCAGGACCTTCAAGTGGTTCCTGTGGATAACTGAGATTATAGAGCTCCTTAGTTTGAAAATTGAAAAGATAGCCTGGAAGAAAAAATACAATATACTTAGATGGTAAACTATCTAACTAAAATTACACATGCAAAAGGCACATAGAAATTATATGTATAATGTATGATTAATGATGATTCACAGTGTATGTCAATACTTGTGGCAGATGTCATATGAATTCTTGATAGCCAAATTCTAGACACTGCATCTACTAGACATAATGAGAACAAATTATCATATGAGCATGCACATGTATACTTTTTTCTTTGTCCATGATTCCTTATTCCTCAGATCTTTTTGGTCAACTGGTGGATTTCCAAGGGCTATGGATAAGACTAAAGAATTTCACAATATACAACATATAGCCCATAAGCTATGTTCATAGGAAATGAATGAAATGAAAAATTGAACATTCAAGAAAGAAAAACTGCAAAATTAATCCATCTAGACTGATGAAAGTAGCAGAAGTACTCAAACAATGAGAAGACCACTTGTTGTAAATATGCAAAGCACATTGGTAACAGAATGGTGTCACTCTCAGTAAGAGATGCTTGATTCCCTTGAGAACTGCTGGAACTTGAAACACCCATTCTTAACAACATTTCATAGAATGGTGAACATGACGTTGCTGATTGATGAAATGCTGACAAAATTACTTACAACACCAACAGTGCAGCTGACTCTATCAAGCCAAAGAAAGGAAATTGACTTGAAACTAGAAAAATATGAACATTCACACAATTAAATCAAGTATCTCCAAACATAAAGCTAATTTGTATGTACGTTTGTTATCTATTGATGTACTTATACACTAGCCAGAAGATAAATTCCAAGTTAAACAAGTCTGAGGATCCAGGATTGAAGATATCACCTTGTCCAGGGGAACTCAATAAACTATTCATGAGTATGGTATCATATCCAACAACTCTGTTAATGAGAAGCTGCTGCCACCTAAAAATATGAAAGTATTCATTAAGAAGTCACAATAACTTGTAAAAGCATACCACAGGTGCCCTAAATTCTTATCTTCACATGTTAACTGGAAAAAAAAAATCAAGACAGCTTAGTTAGACGAATGTTAGATGGCCTGCTGAATTGGACATGAATTACTAGGCGCATTATGAGTAACTCATGATGGATTTACCCTCACATAATTCCTGTTTCTGTTTTATAGAACTGGAGGTTACCTTGACAACAAACAAACATGCATGATTTTAAGATCCAACATCTCATCTATACCCTTAAATTCCCTAACAATCTCAGACTCTAAACCTAAAGACACTTTATTTCAAACGCAGGAAACCAAATTTCTCAAGCCCTCCAACATTTGCCTAACTACCAAATTACAACAATATTAATCCTAGGAAAAATTGGTGGGTTTCAGTTAAAACTATGCCTTTGTTGATGAATGCTAAACTAAATAACCTGTTCCCAAAGCAAGGATGCCGAGCTGATATGTTGATGTTAACAGTACGTATATTATGCCGAGATTTAGCGTCTTCAGGAAGCAAGAAATACCCCTGTGACCAAAACCAATTTTGTTAAGACACTTGTACCAAAAAATAAGCTATAAAGATAAAGGCAGCAAAAAACTCTCTCTCCATAAGATCATCTAATGGAGAAAGATTTCATATAATGGAATTTACAGAAATAAGACACAAGGACAACAACAAAAAAAAAAAAAAAAAAAATCAAACATGTTAACATGTATTCCATTTTGACCAAGCATTCTGCTATTGCCATATATTTCAAAAAATTTAAAATCTAAGGCAAAGACACGAGCCAATCCAAGACACCCTTGATTGATCTAGGCTAGAAGGCACTCTTTCGCCAAATTTTGACCACCATTGGATGGAACTGCTAATTTCAGTAACTCACTAGCTCTTGTCCAAAAATTGGAGGCATTAGATTGAGCTTGAGCTCTTGAATAATCATTTTGAATCTGGTTGTTTCTGCATCATTCTGAAGCAGATATGTTGACCCTTTAGTGTGCTAGGTAAGATTTTTGGTCTGCATTGTTTTCAGTTTTGCAAAGCTGTGATAACTTGAGTTTTGATAATTTTGAGTCTTTTGTCTAAAGATGAAGATCTTGCAACAAAGATTTATCTATACTGAGGTTAAGGAAGAAGGGAAAGAAAAGGGAGGGCATAGTAGGGAGGCAGAGAAGAGAAAAAAGAAAAAAAAAGGACCATGGAGGGGCAAAACATAGATAAAATAGAAACAAAACTATTCAGTTTTAAGTTTAATTTAAAGTTAATCTGTATTAAGACCACCTGACCAAAATAACAACCAGATTCTTAAAATAATACCAAAATTATCAAAGTTCAAGTTTGGATCAAAACTCGGAAACATATAAAAGTTCGATGTTATTGGTCATTCAACCAAGAAATAAATATGAAGAACAAAAAAAAAGAAAACAATGCAATACCTTTTCCATGGTATACAAATAAGTTGGCTCAAATGCCTTGCTCTTATTCTCTAGCCATTGAACTGAAATAGATAGAAAAGCTCTTCATTGATTGTATCAAGTATATTAAACATAAGAGATGCAGAGAAAACAATTAACAAAAGCTTATAAAACCTATCACTTAGGTTATTTTAACAGAAAAAACAAGAAACAAAAACAGCTAAATGCCAACCATAAAGCACCAGGTCAAGTATGAAAAAATTCAGAGGAATTGTACATATGGATACAAAAATCTGGGACATAGATCAAAGCCTGTACATCCATATTACGGTGAGAAGTAAAATTGAAGTGCAAAAGATAATAATTGTGGAGAGAGGTCATGTCTCATGCCCTAAAGCCTTCTAATCCAATCTGTGCATACAAACCAAAAATTTGAAAGAAGTATTGCCCTCCAATCTCTTCCAACTTGCCACTACTGACAAATTTTGATACCAAAAACTTGCATAAACAAAAAATACAGATTTGTATTCCTGATCCTGAAAAATCTAAGCATGCCCCATTATATATGCTTCTTTAAATCATAACCACTTCATCCACCCTGGTAAAAAAAGGGCGGCCCGGTCGCATTACGCGTCCCCGCTGAGCGAGGGTCCGGGGAGGGGTCCCACCACAAGGGTGTATTGGGGGCAAGCCTTCCCTTGCCAATTTAATTGGCAAGAGGCCACTCCTAAGACTCGAACCCGTGACCTCTGGTCAATTTCATCCACCCTGGTAAAAGACAAAAATAAAACGAGAAGAACTTCAAGTATTCCTAGAGGCAGTAAAAAAAGTCTGATATATGATAGTGGAGAACTAATTTGTTTCGCAGTCAGCCTATTATTTTTGATCTCTAGTCAAGCGAGGATCTGAAAACAAATTAAAAGATTAAAAAGGTTCTATCTTGGCAGGATCTTACATAAGCTTAAATTATTCAGTGTCTATATTATCTTAACCAGCAAACAATGAGATACCTGCCAATGAGTTAAGCCTGTCCAAGTAAAGTATTCTCATCCACTTGGGAAAATCAAGATTCAAATGGATGCCTGTGATGTTCTGCAGTTAAAATCCCAAATTCACAAAAACTATTTATTCATGATAATCAAGTTGAAATTAAGCATATTTCTAGCAATCTATCAATTATCTTAAATTTTCAAAACGCAAAGTTCAAATTCTACATGGATACAACTAAAAGGGAGATGGGAAGAAGAGTATCAAACAAAGAGAAAAGAGTTGCATTTTAGATTATCAGTAACTTAATTTCAGTGTCGACTGCTTATGCCTGTCGAGATAATTTAAACAAACAAAAGCTCTGAATTCCTAAAAAAAAGGAAATAAAAGAATTGTGCATTGCTTAAAAATTGTGCAATAGTGAAATAAAAGAACAAAAATTACAGTAACAGCCACCACCAATGACTAGTCCTGTATCAAAATTATTATGACTACTGCCAAGGATACCAACCTAAATAAATTGGGGAGCAACATATTTTAATAAGAAAAATAATAATGCAAACTTCCTGTCAAAACTTAACATCAACACAACAGACAATGAACTATCCTAACCTAACATACAGATAAAGTACATAAAAATGCACCCTCATGTTTAGATAATAGAAAAACTGATAAAGGCATTCTTTTGGTATACAAAAACAAATTACAGATATCAAAAGCAAGAAACTATAATTGTCAAAGTCGAAGCATTTAAGACGTAACAGTTCTTTCATGGGAGAGAAAGGTCAATCCATGGTGCACTATATTCACAATGTATATCAACCCATATGGTCAGTTTTTTTCTGTGTCAAATTGATAGGCATGAGAATCCACCAATTGACCATTTCCTATAACAAGATAACCAAACCAGTTCATCTGCATTTGGTCAAATATTTGATGCAAATAAAAACAGGAATAATTATCAGTGAATGTTAGAGTAATCCAACAGAAACCATAGCAAGGTTTTCCAAATAACTCACCCACAACTTCTGGAAACTTCGTAGTATTTGTAAGACATGCTTCCAAATGAATGATAGACGCCTGTGCCACTTTTTGCCAAAATGATTCAAAGCTGCTTTCAAAGTTTCCTTGGCTGATGTAGTGAAACTACTGCGTGTTTCCACTTTATCAGTTTTAGCAACATCATCAACTACTGACCTGGCATTTTCATGCTCATTTGAGCTCCCAGGTTGATATTCAACATTTTCGAACTCAGTCTTCCATAATTTCAATGCTAGATTCCCTTTAGTGGCAGTAAAACCAATCCAATTCAACCAAAATTTTGGAGCCAAAAATGCCAGTTCATCTCCATCAACATTTTGCAATTCTAATTTATCGGCTACTGTCTCTGGAGCAGGAACATCTCCTACAATTGGTTCAGACTCATTCTGAGACCACAGGCCTGCACTGGTTATCTGCACGATGAAGCAGAAGTCAGCCTTCTATGAGCCAAAGGAAAAAGAAAATAAATGTCTAAAAATATTAACTAAATAAACTTTTAAAATGAAAATTTGAAAGAAAAGTATTTCTTCAAGAGAAGGACAATACAAAGAATAGCATTTCAAATCTATGGCAAAATAACTAGAATTTGCCACTGCTTGAAGGCTACATACCCTGATTTGGATGAGCTGAGCTTCCATCATATCAACGCGAGAGAACTCACTTGAGCATCCAGGCTTTCATATGCAAAAGAATCAGTTTAGCTCATTATTGAAAAAAAAGAAGTTCAAGGATCGAGAAACTAGAAGAAGCAAGAAAACCAAGAGCATCAATTTCCGATCATTCAACACAGTATTTCCTCTAGTTCACATTTTCCAGCTATCAGTTAAAGTTTGTATATTCTAAACTCCAAAATATCTTATGAGTTTTTGTATCTCGATTCAATTATCATTTGCCTTCTACCACCCAACAAATTTGCAAGCAGAAGTTAAATGAGAATAATTGAGCAGAAACGACTCCTCAAATAGAACCCAACAACATAATAAAACCCTACCATATAATTGAAAATTGCACCAAACACCAATAACAGTAGAAAATTGCAACATTCAGAAGAGAATTAACCAAAAACATATATAAATAACCTTTCAAGATGCATATGGAAAAAATAATAACGAAATTACAAAAGAATTGATATTAAGATCACCTGTTGAACATAATTGGCATGCATAACAACCAGAATGCAAAAAAGAGTGACGGCTATGAACAAATACACATACTCCAAAGCTGCCCTCACTTTGGGTGTTAGCATCTGCGAGAATCTTTCTTGTACCCTTATAAATGTCTGCTCTGGATCCATTGCTCTCTCGTTATCTATCCTTCTATCCCTATTTCTATATATTATGCATATGTATAATGTGAAATTTGATTCCTCTGTCTACAAAAGCGAAGAGGAGTTCAAGCATTTGAAGTCGATGAATTAAAGAGACAAACAGTGTTTCGACCGTGAAGAGTTCCAATTTGGAGCATCTTTCTTTTCCGGACGAAGGGGCGAATCGACGGTCTTTTGCTACTCCGTTAATTCCAAAATGGAAAACATTGTTGTTGAAAATTGGAATGACGATCAATGGGAGGAGCGTTTGTTTTCGGATCGTACTTACACCTGAGACGAGTAGTTCTCTAGCCGTGTGGTAGAATAAGCCAGTTCCTATACAAGATTAGAGACAAAACTAGACAATTTGGTGTTGTGATGGCTGGTTTGGGCCGGGCCGGGCCTAACCCGTTCCTTACATATTTGTTCAAGTCCACTCTAATCCATATTATAATTATATTGCATTTGATCTGGTTGAATTAAGAGAACTAATTAATTTGTGCTGAAGAATTATCTGCATTATTAGCAGCTAAGGAACAGGCTGGTTTAATTAATGGTGCTCAGATAGCTAGAAATGCTCCAAAAATCTCTCACTTATTCTTTGCAGATGACAGCTATTTGTTTTTCTGAGCCAATAAGAGAGAGGCAAGGGTGGTTCGAGACTGTTCAAGGTGCTATGAACAAGCTTCGGATCAGTGCGTGAACTTCCAAAAGTCTTCGGTATTTTTTAGCGGGAATTCGTCAATTGAAGATCGGTCAGATGTATGCAACGAACTTGGGGTTGCTGAAGTTGAGGATATGCGATTCTATTTGGGGGCACCGATTGTTGTTGGAAGAAATAAGATGCAAGCATTCAGTTTCTTAAAAGATAGAATTTGGTAGCGGATCAATAATTGGAAGGAGAAATATTTATCCCGTGCGGGGAAGGAAATCCTCATCAAAGCTGTGTTGCAATCTATTCCAACTTATATCATGAGCATATTTCTCATGCCTATGGAGTTCTCTAATGATATTAACAATATGCTGAATAGGTTCTGGTGGAATTCATCCTCCTCAACTTCAAATGGAATCCACTGGAAAGCTTGGGATAAACTTTGTTGGCCGAAAGCTAATGGAGGATTGGGCTTCCGGGACATCCATAATTTTAATCTCGCTCTTCTAGCAACACAAAGCTGGCGCCTTGTTACGTATCCGAATTCTCTGATAGCAAGAACTCTAAAAGCAAGGTATTTTCCTAATGTTGATTTTTTACAGGGTACCCTGGGGCACAACCCTTCCTTCGTGTGGCGCAGCATCATTGGGGTCGAGGGATCTTGATCGCCGGATTGAAGAGGAAAATTGGCAATGGAGAATCCAGTTCCATTTGGAACAGCCCTTGGCTGCCGGATAATCAGAACCCTTTCCCAAAAAGCTCGGCTGTAACGACTTTTCCCTCAAGACTTATCAAAGACCTTATGGATGATCAAGGAAATTGGAAGCATGAGGTTATTAACAGCTCGTTTTGCCCACGGGATGTCAAACTCATTTATTCCATACCGGCCAGGCGTACGCGTGTTGAAGATGGTTGGTTCTGGCCATCTGATAAATCTGATGCTTATACAGTTAGGAGCGGATATTTTCGGGCAAGGGGACTGACACCGTCGAATCAAATAAATCCGAACGGAATAAATTGGAAGCTGGTATGAAATTTGAAGGTAGCCCCGAAAGTCAAAAACTGTTTATAGCGAATTTTTACCAACTGCCTGCCAACTTTGAATAATATTGCAATTCGTCATAGCTCGCTACCTAACTGTTGTCCGGTGTGCGGAGCTTTCAGGTAAAATGAGTTTCACGTGTTCATAGGGTGTCATCGAGCTGCTCAGGTATGGAAATTATTGTTCAAAGACAATCGGTTGGATCTAATCATGAATTTTATCCACTGGTTTACAAATATCCTTGGTGATGTGACGATGGATTGTAACCTTATTGCGATGATCTGTTGGCAACTATGGAGGGCACGAAACGAAAAAGTTTGGAATGATAAATTTCGAACGCCCGAGGAAATATTTCAGACCGCCACTGCTGAACTGACGGCTTGGGAGGCAGCGCAAAGACATCACCCAGATCAACAAAATCAATACACGGGTGCTTTGTGTAAATGGAAGAAACCGGTTGCAGGCTGCTACATCTGTAACATCGATGCAGGGGTAAATGGGTTAAATAAGTTCTGCTCTTTTGGCTTCCTTTTACGCAACTATCAGGGGCGATGCTTTACGGCAAGCATGGGTTACCTTGCTGAGATAACGGATCCACCTTTGGCTGAGGCAATGGCAATCCGCGAAGCGCTATCATGGATCAAGAATTATAACTTAAGCCATGTTGAAGTTCAGTCCGACTACCTGATGGTGGTACGGGCTATTCAGCTCCAAAAAAGTCAATTATCTTATTTATCTGATGTGATACATGAGTGTTGTGATTTGTTGCGAGATTTGAACTCCTGGTCGATCTCTTTTATTAAACGATCAGCGAATTTAGCAGTCCATAGTCTAGCTAAAGCTGTTACTTCTAGTTCTGTTCGTGGTGAGTGTGCATGTCCACCACCGTTTATTATTGAAGTGTTATCTTCTGATTTAAGTTAATAAAAGTTTTTCTTTGATTCAAAAAAAAAAGAGAACTAATTATATTTATAGCATAAATTAATTCATAATAACTCAATTTTATCTTTATTAACATTATAATTACTATAAAAATCGGTCAACTTTGCATTTATTAACATAAAAGCTATTTAATATTCTAACAATAGGTAATTCGTCAATATATAATCGATAGAAATTATTTTAAGCGAGTTAATTCTTGAGTTTGTTGGGTTTAGAATTTTTTTTGAAAATATGGAATGTGTTTCTAAACAACTTTAAAACTCTTGACCTTTCAATTTAAAATCGACAATGATAATTTTAAGACAGTTTACTTTTATAAGAGACGATAATGTTAGTGCATGCTTTTTACAAAGAGAGAAAGTTATATGACTTTTATGTCGACTTTTGAGGTTGAATGGACATAATATTGGTAAAGATAAAGTTGAGTGACCATGGATGTAATTTATCCTATATTTATAGAGAAAATAGTTACGAAAGATTACAAAATTGAGTTAAATGGGAGACCTATTTACATATTTAGACCAATTCACCAATCTATTACATATCTAGACTATTTATTTGTGACTTTTCCAAAATATTGTTCATATATATATAACACCTAGAAATTTATTACTCTTTCTTGTTTCTCTTTTCCGTTTTACTTCGCATTTTTTCAATTTTGTGAAGCCTGCGAATATAATACTACTTAAGAACATGAAATTTACTTCGCATTTTTCACAATTTGTGAAGCCTACGAATATAATACTACTTAAGAACATGAAATTTATTTCGCATTTTTCGCAAAATGTGAAGCATGCAAAGGTAATACTATTTCACATAATTACTTTTTCTTCGTACTTTTCGCAAAATGTGAAGTAAAAGTCATGTTCTTAAGTAGTAATATTTTCACAGACTTCGCATTTTGATGCAAAGTGGTATATAACATTAAAATTATAATAACAAGGGTGCAACAATAATTCTAACATTAAAATCATAACATTATCAAAATTTATAATAAGATTGCAACAATAATTCAAACCCTAAACCCCAGGAATTTGCTTCCAGAATAGAATGATTAGCAAAATATTCTGAAGGAACACTCTCTCCCTAGTGTGCTTCCCAGGACATTTGGGTGAGAGTGTGCTTCGAGAACATTTTGCTAAGAAGTTTAGAAGCAAAAGGAACGAGAACATTAAAGTGATTACAGGCTTTACAAAAGCAAGAAAAATCGACAGCATCATATAGAATCAATGGCCTCTATGATGATAATGGTGATTTTTCTTTTCTTTTCGGAAGCAAGAAAAATTGGCAGGTTCACAATCTTCATCACATCCTAATCACCCCTCACTATGATTGATGCATTTGTATTCAAGATAAATGGATCACTATGATTGATTTTTTTTGTATTCAACTTTCAAAAAAAAAATAAGTAATTTGAGGAAAATAATGAAAGAAACGCTTCGCAGAGAGAGAATCTGCGAAGAAAAAAACACTTGGAAATTACTTCATAAAATGAGTTGTCGTCACATTTTGCAAAGTCTGCGGATAAAAAATCACCTAAAAAATGATGATTTTGCTTCACAACAAGCGATTATGCGAATCCTACGAAGAGAAAAACAAGCTGAAAAATGATAGTTTTGCTGCGCAAGCTTCGCAGAATCGCTTTATGCGAAGCAAAATCTTTGCAGACTTCACAAAATATGATGAAAACTCATTTTGCAAATTAATTTCTGGAAAAAAAAAGATGAAAATGAAACGATAGATACTTACCTTATTTCCCTCTTTTGCCATTGAAATCGACAATAAACATATGATAAACGCAAAAAAAAATATTGAATAACGATGCCTTCAATTCGCACAAGAAGAGAGAAACCCAAGAGATGAACATGAAACGGAAAGATGAAGATGCATACCTTCACAAAAAGAGAGAGAGAAAGAGAGGAAGAAGAGACATGATGATGAAGAATTTCTTGGTGATTTTCACAATATAAAGGGAGGGAAAGATGAAAAGATAGACAACAAAGGAGATGAAACCGATAGAATGAAGGGGGAAATATGAAAGGTTTAGGGTATTTTGGGAAAGTCACAAATAAATAGTCTAGATATGTAATGAGTTGGGTAATTGGTCTAAATATGTAAATAGGCTTTCCATTTGACTCAATTTTATAATTTTCCCAAATAATTATTAGGATTAATTACAAATAACTACCATGTGATTTGGCCGATTTGCGATGTGGTACCTGTGGTTTTTTTTTTTTTTTGCAAACACAACCTTATGGTTGCAAAATTTTACATGTTTTTTTTACTTTACCAAATTTGACCGATAACGACTTCGAAATGAAAATTTTTAAGAATTAAACTTGTTTAGTATCATATTTACTATGGAACCGTATTCTTAATTTTTCAAAATCATCATTTTTGGAGTTTTCTCTCTCTAAACATTATCTTTCTCTCTCATAAAAACAACAACACCTAAATGACCTCGAACCTAAAAAGTTGAAGAATTAAAGTTGCTTAAAATATCATTTAGCTCTTGAAATTTTTTATTTCGAAGTCGTTATCCGCCAAATTTGGCAAAGTAAAAAAACATGTACAATTTTGCAATCATAGGGTTGTGTTTGCAAAAAAAATACCACAGGTACCACATCGCAAATCGGTCAAACCATAGGGTATTTATTTGTAATTAACCCAAATTATTATAGGTTGAAATGCTATTATTTTAAGCAAGTTTAAGTGGTCAAATAGGTTATTTAAACAAGTTTGGGGTTCAACACATTACTTTAATCAAGTTTGGAAGCTAACGTGACACCTTCAAAATTTAGGGCAATTTTTTTCCCAAATACAACGGATCTCTAATGTATTAATTGTTAGGACTAATTACAAATCTAGTCCAATTAAGAGGGGTCTTTTACATATCTAACCCACTTTGCTTCCATCTTACCAAATTAGACACTTTCAACCATTTTGGACAAAATTACCCTTAGTTCTATTCAATCATCGATCTACTTCTGATTCTTCTTCTTCTTCCGCTTCTGCTTCTGCTTCTTCTTCTTCTTCTTCTTCTTCTTCTTCTGGTTCTGGTTCTGGTTCTGGTTCTTCTTTTTCTTCTTCTTCGTTTCATCTTCTTCAATTTCTGATACCAATCATTATCGATTTTTGAGATTATTGACGTATTATGTTCAATTTCCCGTAGAAATGGTATCTTTTTAGCTTATACGCTTGCTTTTCTCGTTGGTTTTGCCTCTTTCTTCATCTGTAATGGTATCGTTTCAATTTCCTCTATTTTTCTCAATTTTCCTCCATTGCTATCACATTTGTGACGAAATTTGTCGCATTTCGTCACAACTGCGACAAAAGTTGTCGCATTTCATCACAAATGTGACAACTCTTATCGCATTTGTGACGAAATACGACAAATGCGACAAGAGTTGTCGCATTTCGTCACAAATGCAACAAGAGTTGTCGCATTTGCGACGAATGCGATAACTCTTGTCGCGTTTGTGACGAAATGTGACAAATTTCGTCACAAATGCGACAGCAATGGAGGAAAATTGAGAAAAATAGAGGAAATTGAAACGATACCATTACAGATGAAGAAAGAGGCAAGACCAATGAGAAAAGCAAGCGTATAAGCTAAAAACATACAATTTCTACGGGAAATTGAACATAATACGTCAATAATCTCAAAAATCGCTAATGATTGGTATCAGAAATTGAAGAAGATGAACCGAAGAAGAAGTTGAAATGAAGAAGAAGAAGAAGAAGTTGAAACGAAGAAGAAGAAGAAAAAGAAGAAGAAGACGAAGAAGTGGATCGATGATTGAATAAAACTAAGGGTACTTTTGTCCAAAATGGTTGAAAGTGTCTAATTTGGTAAGATGGAAGCAAAATGGGTTAGATATGTAAAATACCCCTCTTAATTGGACTAGATTTGTAATTAGCCCTAATTGTTAAGCCACAATGACAAATCATATTTTTTAAAAAATATATATTAATAAGGATATGGGATTTATATTTGTTGGTTCACATCGTGTGTTGGGACGGATCCTTGTAGACACTCCGACGATCAAGTTAGTGTTCTAGTAATGAGATTAAACAAATATAGAGTAAGAATTCTTAGTGAGAGAAGGTGAAAGTGAAATAGAACGTGAGAATGGACATAAAGTGAACGCAGAATAGAACGGAGAATGCAAAATTAACTACTACTAATTGATTTGGGTTCACGTAGTCATTCTTTTACCATTTTCAGTCGAATGCTTTGATTTGAAGATTGTATTTTCTATTTGGCTTCCTATAAAGAGAGGCAGCAACTGGTTTTAGAGGGAGAATTAGAGAGTTGACCTGGTTTAATAACAAGTTTTATCACTTAAATTAAAATATTAAGAACTTATTTATGTGAAGTGTGTTTAATAAGAGTTATTTCTCCACCACTTAAATTAATCAATTAAGTTAAAAATCACTTATTTTGGTAAGTCAGAATATTTAGCTTAACATTTTAAGTTAAACATTATAACTAATATTTTTATATTCAGCACTTATTTTTAGTATTTATCAAACAGTTACATCATTAATATTTTCAGCAGATTTTCATTCTATAACTCTTGCGAGGCTCTACAGCTGAACCCTAGGAAACCACCGCCGCATGACCGATCAACCCCCACAACCACCGGATGGAGGTGGCGATGCACATGATATGGACATCGGAGAGAAGATGTTGTACAGGGACTCCGTGCGAGGCTCTACAACATCCAAAGGTCCACGAATTCATCGGGATTTACAGGCAGGGGGACTCGTCTCTATATCTATGGCGAACTCGCTCAAACCGAGCTTTACTGTTGCTCCGAAATTAATGGTTGATTGGGCTGTTAAATGGAAAGATGCTTTGATTGTGAAGTTGTTTGGACGGAACCTGGGTTACATCGCGTTACAAAAGAGAGCTTTGGAGTTATGGAAGCCTAAGGGAAGCATGGAAATAATGGATATCGGATATGGTTTTCATATGGTGCAGTTTGGGGATATGCAAGATAGGGAAAGAGTTATCAGTGAAGGTCCTTGGACAGTGCAGGGGCATTACCTAACCGTTCGCACCTGGTCTCCTGAATTCGTGGCAGCCACGGCTACCATATCTTCAACACTAGTATGGGTTCGTTTTCTAGATTTACCGGTTCAAATGTATGATGCTGACTTCCTTATGACCATTGCAAATGTCATTGGGAAAGCAATAAAGGTAGACCGAAACATAATTAAAGCTTCGAGGGGGAGGTTTGCACGTGTCTGCATTGAAATCGGTCTAAAAAAAACCCTAATAGCTGAGTTTGAGATCAACCAAATTTCATACAGGATTGAGTATGAGGGACTACATATAGCCTACAAAAAGTGTGGAAAGTATGGCCATGACAAGAACTCATGCATTCAACCCAGTATCTTCCAATCTGAACCAAGGGCGAATGTTAGAACACCACCGGAAGCTGCACTTATTGAATCTTCTTCAACATCGGAGAATAGAATGGGGCTAGAAGGTTCAGATGGTATTACTAATCCTAAAGAGTTGGAATATGGTCCCTGGAGGATGGTCCCAAGGCGTAAATATGTTCAGAAAGAAAAACCAATGGAACAGCAACGCCTGCAGCCCGTCCCAACAAGTCCATTTGTGTTTACTAACTTGGGACCAGGGGGAATCACATAGGATCAGAACCTACAGCAGCCCGGAGCTCAACCTCCAGTAGCTCTTCTAAAAAATAACAGTAGAATGCGACCAGCAATCCGTAAGGGAAAGAAGATAGTAGGCTCGGAGCCACGAATGCCTCTGCGGGACATTTCAAGTCACAACCCTTTTGCGAAACTACAGGACAGAGTTCCTGACTCCTCCATTGAAATGGAGACTTACAATGTGGAGACCTCACGGGCTAAGCGGAGTCGAGCAGAAGCGCTTAAAGAGAATGTTAGACCAGTTAATCTACCGGGTAACAAGCAAGGTGAGGAGCATAGAGCTTTGAAGGTGAGTCTAGTTTAGAATGTGAGGGGGCCCTGGAAACAGGGAGAGGTCGTCAATTTGGTTTAAAGCCTTGAGCTTGTGATTGGCTTGCAGTTTCTTTGATTTAACCTGTAAATGAAGTTAATCTCTTGGAATTGATATGGTGCAGGAAGCACTGAGTTTTATCGAGTTCTTAGACATATGCTACAGATTCATGACCCGGACATCCTTGTGCTCCTCGAGCCACGGCTCCCAGGCACCCGTGTTATAGATCTCTGTAGACGTTTGAATTTATTCGCAGTTGAAGTTGTAGAAGCGGAGGGTTTTAGTGGCGGAATTTCGGTTTTTTTGGCAAAATACAAATACTTCTCTCTTTGTAAAGGAAATTGACACACAGTTCCTTCATGCGGAGGTCGCCTTGATTGGCGGTTCGCGTAACGGGATCAGTTTCGATATCATCTTTACTTATGTCAGACCGCAAATGAGGTTTAAACGTGAGTATATGGAGAAATTAAGAGTCTGTAAGAATCAAATTGTGAAGCCTTACTTGATCATTGGGGATTTTAACAGCATCAAAAGTCCTAATGAGAAACAAGGTGGAGCAAGGAGAGTCTTGGATCGATGCACACTATTTTCAAATTGGATTGACAGTATGGACTTGGTGGATATGGGTTTTCAAGGTCCGATGTTTACCTGGTATAGAGGTTTGACGCCTCGTACACGTGTTGCTTGCAGACTAGATAGAGCTCTCTGTAGCCCGGACTGGCGCACTTTGTTTCCAGAAGCCTTCTTGCGTCATTTACCACACAATAAATCAGATCACACGCCTCTCTTATTGAACCTCTTTGGTCAAATACCGGAACCTGCAGCCAGGCCATTCCGCTGCCAAGCTTCGTGGCTACGGCACGCTGACTTCCACCAATTCTTTACTGATAATTAGCGTTCTGATGTCCCGATCAGTGAAGGGCTCGATCTTCTCACGCCTCAACTTTGCAGCTGGTACTCGACGGTCTTCGGAAACCTGAACTACAGAAAATGGAGAGTGGGAAATAGGCTTGCGGGCGTGCAAAGGGAGCTGGCCATATGGGTTACGGCTGGGTTAATTCGGCTAGAGAGAAAGCTAACGGATGAGCTGAATGAGATTCTGAATCAAGAAGAAATCATGTGGTACCAGAAGTCCAGGGTCCAATGGCTATGTTTTGGGGATAGTAACACCAGATTCTTTCATCTCTCGACTTTAATTAGAAGAAGACGGAATAAAGTGGAAGGTTTGCGTGACCTTAACGGTGTTTGGATTTGGGATTCGGCAAAAGTAAAACAGATGGTTGTCAATTTCTTTAAGAACTTATACACTGAAGAAGAGGATAACAGTGGTAAGCTCTTTTCAACTCATGTTTTCCCGAGACTCAGCGATCGGGTAGTTCAGAAGCTTTCTAGCCTTTTTGAGTCAAATGAAGTGCAACAAGCTCTGTTTGAGATGGCACCTTTCAAATGTCACACCCGACCCAAAACGGCATCAGGCATGAAAAGAAAATAGGATAACAACGCCTAACAGCCTGAAAGTCGAAACGATTTTCTATTAGATAAAAGTTTATTTAGACTACCTAAAGTTTATTTAATTATATGGCTTGGACTCGATAATTCTATCGAGCTTCCTACGTATCCCGAACGACTTTTAATATTTAACTCGGGAATCAAAGCCACGTAGTTCTACCTGTTTTAGGTAGTTCTAATAGGTAGTTCTCTTAACTTATTAACTCGTTTTAACTTATTAACACGTTGAATAATACGTTAATACTTTAATTGTATGTTTCACTTTGTTATAGTCTTTATCTATAAATCATTTTATAAAAACGAATCGAATTAAATAATCGTTTTATCAAACAAACTCATAAACAAATAAACGTTTTGTCAAACCAACTCGTAGTCAAATAAACGTTTGTCAAACCAACTCGTAATCAAACCAACTCGTAATCAAATAAATTGCTTTAACAAACCAATTCGTAATCACTCAAACGTAAAATATTATAATTCAAATCATCAAGCATTTTCAAACGTAATACAAAATTTGTGTGTGTGTCCATCCTCGAATTCCACCCGTGTAGCTTATCATAACATCAATCATATCAATAATCAAGATATCTCATTCATATCTCGCCTTGCCTAACGTTAGGGCTACCAGCCGTGCACTCTGACCATACCGCCCTTAGGTATGGTCTTACAACTCCTACCCCGGGCAATCCTAGATGGACAAAACCATTTTAATCTTTCGTTCAAAATATCACTAACATAGGATTTCAATCCAAATCTCATAAAAACAATAACCGATCTCAATCTAAAAACAATTCGCTTTAAATCATCAAATTCATTTTCCAACCCAATTTCCAAAATACCATGATAATAAATAGTGAAAAATATATAAATATTTTAAACAATATATTATAAACAATTTAATAAAATATATTTAAAACCACTTAAATAATTTAAGACTTAAACTTATTTTTATCTGTCACCGGAATAACTATTTTAGACCGAATCTAGCGTTAGACTCGTTATATTATCATAAGTTTATTTTTACGAATTTTATATTCAAAGTCTTATACTAATTTTACATTCAACTTTATACCGACTCTAATTGGTAAATATCAGTATTAGTCCTTCTAATTTGATAAATATCAGTATTAATCCTTCTAATTTGACAATTTATTTTAATTCGATAAATTAAAGTCACTTAAATATTATACAAAAACCCAACACTTAACTAAATTTTAAACTCAACACTTTTATCGGACTATTCTCGTTTGTCACCGAAGTTTTAACGTGTAAACTAAACCGGTCAGTTAGACTCTTAATATCGCTATGAGTCTGTCCGTATAAATTTTTCTTTTCAGTTTCTCTATATTATTATTAGTTTTCAATATATAAAAATTCAGACCGACAATTTAATAATTAACCAGCGTTAATTTGTTTCGTAACTGAAATCTCCAAATGATTGTCTATTTTCTATTTAATGAATAGTTTATATAACTATTTAATTAGAACCACAAAAAACCACAAAAAATTAATATTAAATATTACCTCGCAAACGTTGTAGATTCTAGACTGTCCACACGAGACACTTTGCTTAAATCCGAATTCGATCATTTGTTATCAAAACCGTTAATCAAACCCTTCTTTTCTAATATATTAAGGTCTTTATTGTCCACCTTATATACGCATATATTTATCTATTACATCAAAATCATCCCCTCCATTTTTTTTAAATTCATTAGCTATATATATATATATATATATATATATATATATATATATATATATTAATATGCTAGACATATAAAATTCATGCATGACAAAAGAATGACACATGTTTTTTTATGGATCAACACATGTATTTTAAATCAATTTGATACTTACACATGTCTATTTATGTGTCAAGCCATTAACTAATTAATTATTTTATTATTATTCTTAAAAGTTAATCATGTTATGATATAATATTATATTTATAACTAAAAATTTCTTTTAATTAATAGTTTTTATTTTATTTTTAATAAAATAATATGTAATTAATTTGTATAACTTAATTTTTACACTTGTGATGTGTATATGGTTTGTTTTTAATTGCAAAACATTGATTTTGATCCTTTAATTTATAATTTTTTATAAAACTTATCCAAAACTTTTAATTTACATCTAAAAACATTAAATATAGGGATAATTACTAATTTAACCCAATCAATGACCCCAATTTACATATCTAACCCACCTTGCCTCAAAGTTACCAAATTAGACACTTTCACCCTTTTTGGACAAAACTAACCTTAGTTCTATTTGATGAATCGATCGATCTTGTTCTTCTTATTCTTCTTCCTCCTCCGCTTCATCTGCTTCTTCTTCTTCTTCTTCTTCTTGTTGTTGTTCTTCTTCTTGTTCGTCTTCTTCTTCTCCATTTCAACTTCTTCTTCGGTTCATCTTCTTCAATTTCTGATACCAACCGTTATCGATTTTTGAGATTTTTGACATATTATGTTCAATTTCCCGTATAAATGGTATATTTTTTGCTTATACGCTTGCTTTTCTCGTTGGTTTTGCCTCTTTCATCATTTGTAATGGTATCGTTTCAATTTCCTCTATTTTCTATAATTTTTTTCCATTTTCCTCCATTGTTGTCGCATTTGTGACGAAATTGTCGCATTTTCGTCACAAATGTGACAAGAACTGTCGCATTTCATCGCAAATGCGACAAGAGTTGTCGCATTGACAAATGCGACAGTTCTTATCGCATTTGCGACGGAATGCGACAGTTCTTGTCGCATTTGCGACGGAAATGCGACAGTTCTTGTCGCATTTGTGACGGAAATGCGACAGTTCTTGTCGCATTTGTGACGAAATGCGACAATTTCGTCACAAATGCGACAACAATGGATGAAAATGAAAAAAATTATGGAAAATAGAGGAAATTGAAACGATACCATTAAAGATGAAGAAAGAGGCAAAACCAACGAGAAAAGTAAGCGTATAAGCAAAAAATATACCATTTGTACGGGAAATTGAACATAATATATCAAAAATCGCTAACGATTGGTATCAGAATTTGAAGAAGATGAACCGAAGAAGAAGTTGAAACGGAGAAGAAGAAGAACAACAACAAGAAGAAGAAGAAGCGGATGAAGCGGAGGAGGAAGAAGAAGAAGAAGAAGAAGAAGAAGATCGACCGATTCATCGAATAGAACTAAGGTTAGTTTTATCCAAAAAGGGTGAAAGTGTCTAATTTGGTAACTTTGAGGTAAGGTGGGTTAGATATGTAAATTGGGGTCCTTGATTGGGTCAGATTAGTAATTATCCCTTAAATATATTTAAAATCGTAATTAATTAATACTTCAAAATTTATATCGAATAATTTTAGACACAGATGTAACAATTTCAAAGCCCTTAGACCAGATGGATATCAGGCTTTCTTTTATCAGAAATTATGGATCCAGCTTAAAGATCAAACTTGTCAGACTGTGCTCAGTGCCCTACGGTCGAGCTATTTAGATCCGAATCTAACTGAAACATTTATTACAGTTATTCCCAATGTCCCTGCACCTGAACATATCACTCAATTTCGCCCTATAAGCCTGTGTAATGTGTTGTACAAAATAGTTTCAAAATGCATTATGAATCGTCTAAAGACTTTCTTGAGCACTATGATCAGCCCAACTCAAAGCAGTTTTATTCCAGGGAGACAAATCACTAATAACATCATCCTTGTACAGGAAGCGATCCACTCTCTCAGACATAAGCAGGGGCGCAGGGGGGACATGATTGTGAAGCTAGACCTTGAGAAAGCCTACGACAGAATTAGTTGGCAGTTTCTGAGAGATACTCTGCAACTCTTTGGTTTGGATTCGCACTGGGTCGACTTAATTATGCATTGTGTGTCTGCTTCTTCTATGCGCGTTTTATGGAATGAGGAAAAACTACCGGGCTTCAATCCTACTAGAGGACTCCGTCAAGGAGATCCCCTCTCTCCCTATCCATTCGTACTATGTTTGGAAAGATTGAGTCATCTCATAAATGATGTTATTGATCGAAAAGAGTGGAAGCCTATCCGTTTATCCGAGGGGGTCCTCAATTTTCCCACATTTACTTCGCGGATGATATAATCCTCTTCGGTGAAGCCAGTGTTCAACAGGCATCTAGAATCAGACATGTGTTGGATTACTTTTGTGATTGTTCGGGACAACGCATTAACCTTGCCAAATCCAAAATGTTCTGCTCTCCCAATGTGTCGGATGTGGTTAGCAGAGGGATCTTTGATGTGCTTGGAATCGAACGAACAATGAACATAGGGGTTTATCTTGGAATGCCTCTACTGCATGAACGGGTCAGTAAAGAGACGTTTTCATCCGTTATTCATAAAGTTCAATCACGGCTTGCAGGGTCGAAGACAAAGTGTTTATCGTTTGCTGGAAGAGTCGCGCTGATAAGGTTAGTAACGACTGCCATCCCGACGTATCCTATGCAGACTGTGATTCTCCCTATGAGCACTTGTAAGAAGCTTGATGCTCTAAACAGGCAATTCCTCTAGGGTTCTTTACCTCCTCGACAGAAACTACATTTGATCAGCTGGTCGAAGATCTGCGTCCCTCGGAAGCAAGGTGGGCTTGGTGTTAAAAAGTCCTTGGAGTCTAATTTGTCCTTAATAGCGAAATTGTGTTGGAAGATGCTTACTGATAGTGGGTCCTTATGGGTTCAATCGATTCGAGCTAAATACTGTAGGGGTTTGGAAGGTGAGGCTATGTTCCGGAATAAAAATGGGCAGTCCCGTGTGTGGAAGAGTATAGTAATTGGTTATTAGTTGCTTAAAAGGGGGCTGAATCGGCTAGTCCATATGGGCAGTACCACTTCTTTTTGGGACGATATTTGGTGCGGAGAGTCGACTCTTCACTGCCGTGCGTTCGCACAGGTCCCTGAGGTGGAGGCTAACAAGAAAGTAAGTGATTATTGGGAAGTTGGTCGAGGATGGAAGTGGGAGGTGCTTCAAACTATGCTTCCTGCTACGACGCTTTTCAGAATCGAGACCTGTCTTTTTTCGGAAAGCAAACAATCTGACTCTTGGTATTGGCGGTCCTCAGCTACGGGTAACTACACGGCTGCTGCAACTTATAGAGAACTGTTTCGGGCACAGGCTAACTTGGCAGAGCAGGAAATTTGGAGCGTTATATGTTTGAATGTCCCTGAACGGATCCGCTGCTTTCTATGGATCGTCCGACACGAAGGTTTGTTGTGTAATGATCGACGAGTTCAGAGGCATATCTCCGCTGACTCGAGCTGTTCGGTTTGTGGAGAAAGGGAGACCCAGCTTCATGTACTAAGGGACTGCCACCGTGCGATTTATTTATGGAAGCATCTCGTGCCCAGCGCATATGATGATATGTTTTTCAGATCCCATTTTTCGGATTGGTTTAACACGAACATCTTATGCACTAGCAAAGTAAATGGGGTAAAGTGGAACATTATTTTTTCTCTTTGTTTATGGTGGATTTGGAAATGGAGAAACGTTTGGGTGTTTGAGGGAAAGGAAGCGGGAGTGTCGAAAGTGGATTTTGTGGTTTCTAAAGCAAAGGAAGTGAAAAGAGCTGACGAGCTACTGATGATGAAACAGCCTTAGGTCAGAATTGAGAAATGGATAACTTGGAAGCCGCCCGAGATGAATTGGGTAAAAATAAATATGGATGGGGCGAGTAAAGGTAATCCCGGATTTGCTTCGATGGGAGGTCTGATCCGGGACCATAAATGGCACATGGTTGGGAGGCTTCACGGTAGATATCGGAATATGCACGGCAATCCTGGTAGAGTTATGGGGACTCTATTTTGGACTTGTGCTTGCTTGGGATAAAGGCTATCGCAAGGTGATTATTGAGTTGGATTCGAGGTCAGCTCTGTTATTTATGAAAAATTCAGTGGGAACTAATCATCCGCTCTCTTGGCTCATCCTCAAATGTGTGGAGTTAAGGGATAAGGCTTGGGATATCCGGTTCGTTCATACGTTTCGAGAAGGGAATCAGGCAGCTGACTGGCTGGCGAACTATGCAAGTGCATTATCTTTGGGCTATCACAAGTGTGGTAGGCCTCCTGCAAGCCTCCATGATATACTCTTCGCGGATAATAATGGCCGAGCACTATCGCGAAGAGTCTTAGATACTTAATCTTTAGTTTCTTATCTCATGTTTAGTTTTTTATTTTTTTCTGCTCTTCTCCTGCTGTTTCTAGGCTCCTAACCTTCCAACATTACCAAAAAAAAATTAATATTTTCAGCACTTATAATATTCATCACTTAAAATTCAGTACTTATTTTTTCCGTACTTAATTTTCAGTTTTATCAAACAGATACATAATGATATACAAATAATTTTATATTAGGTGTTTCAATTTTTTACTTTTAGAGAGGTCAAACTGCTAACTTGACGCGTTGATCGATTATTTTTCTCGATTATATACTATAGTATGAGGTCACCTATAAGGTTGTAAATTTGAGTGTGACAAATGAAGATTGTACATCAAAGTGTAAAATGATGCAAAAGTTGCACACCACTATGTAATTTACCCATTAATTATCTTATAATTGTTGGTTGCTTCAATAAAATATCTGTCCTCTTCCATGGGTGTAAACATTATTGGTCGTACCACATAAATATTACGTTATGAGTTAGAAAATATAAATCAATGAGTTTAAAAGAAAGGTATTTTGATGAGTTAAAAAAAAAAGATAAAGGTCAAATATAACCCTAATATTTTTAGTGAAGTATAGATTTAGCCCTAACGTACAAAATTGTTCAAATTTAACTCTAACGTTTGCAAATAAGATTAATTTTAGCTCTACCTTACCAAAATTTTAAAAGGCTGGTTTGAATTTTATTTAATGGTCACATCGATATTCTAAAAATCAATTACGTCTAAAATATTTAATGTGTCACTAACAAAGTCAGAAAAAACTTCTTATATAAATGCTAACAAGTAAGTCTGTCGCATATAACTTTTTTTTTCTTGCATACAAGTTAATTACAATTTTTTTTTATCAATATGTATAAAATATATGTTTACTGTATTACTAATATAGTTATAAATAACCAACTAAAAATGTACGAAACTGATTCAGTGTATCAATAAATTTATTTGGAAGGTCTAATATGATAGTTAAATCACAGTCAAATCAGTTTTTTTAAAATTTTCGGTAATATAGGATTATAATTGATCATGTTTGAAAACGTTAGTGTTGAATTTATACCATTGCAAACATTACAACTAAATCGACACTTTTTAAGAACTTTAGGGATCAAATTTAATCTTTCTAATAAAAGAATAGAAGCATTAAAGATTATTTACAAAGTTTAACATGTGCATATGTGATTGTACATTAGATTGCGAATCATTTTTTTTTAATTCATAGAGTAATCCATTTTAAATTGAAAAAAAGTATAAACTATATGATTTGATTGATGTACAAAAATAAGTTTTGTGATTTAAAAGTTTGTAAACATGGATTATGTTGCTTGTCATTTGACAAGTTTACAAACTTGGTCATTCCGTTAAAACTTATTATCGTGAAACGATTTGAAGCCGTGAAAACTTTTAAATCACATTAACGGGTGTTTTTACAAATAAGCCAAATCTCATACTTTTCTCTTTTTAAGTTTGTAGCTGAAACCTTAACCATTGTAAGGTTAGCAAGGATAGTGAGAGTATTTCAATTATCTTTTGACTTACGAATCCACTTTCTTGCTAGGCTCGAACAGTCATGTAGGATCGAACAGTCATAAAGTAGCAATTTCTTGTTTGGAATCAAGATATCTCAGAACAATCTATTTGTGAAATAAAGAGTTGTATTAATCTCAAACGTTTAATTGGTAGAAATCATTATCAAAGATTGGGTAAATTACATCAATCGTACCTGAACTATACCGTAGTTTACACTTTGATACCTGAATTACATTTTGTCTCAAAAATATACTCAAACTTTATATGACTGGACATTATAATATTTATAACCTGTTAGAACAGGTTAACTATTAAAAATGATGATGTGACATTGTTTGACTAGCTCTTTAATTTAAATGGGAAACATATAAATTGTAAATACAATTTTACCCTCTTTCTATCCTCCATTTCCATTTCCAATTTTATCCTTCCCTCCTCCTGCTTCATTTATTATTCCCAATGGACTACAAAACCGTCGACGCCATTTCTGTTTCTGAAATTGAAGCTCTTGGCATTTCCTTGACCTGCCTGGTCACATGGCTGCTTCAAGGACTTACTGCACCGACCCACCTGCCTGATGTATTAAAACATGCCATATCTATCCAATTTCATGTTTTGGTTACTTTTTTAAGAGCTAAAGTTCAGATTTTGATATGTGGGTTAGGTCTATTAAGTGTTGATATCTTTGAATTGTATGCTTTTTGGTTCATTGTATCTTGATCCGAAATCGAGTTTCTCGGCTCTTTAGGAATTCTCTGTTTTGAATATTGTTCTATCAGTATCGACTTAATGCTAACCCACTCACGTAAGCGGACATGGATTTTGTCCCGAAGAGAGAGAGAGTGAGAATGAAAGAGATGAAAGAAACTAAGAGAGAGAAAGTGAAAATGAAGGAGATGAAAGAGAGGTAAAAAGGTTTATGATTCTGGGTTTTGTGTTTTCAGAGGAAGAAAACAAAATCATGCTTGGTTTCAATAATTCCTGGGTCTGAACCTGTTCATGGAAGAATGTGGTACATTAGATAAATTTTTTGCTGTTACTGAACAAAGGATGAACTGATCCATATTCTTTTTATTCACCAACCCATTTACCTAAAATAATTGAAGAAGATGTCACAAATTTGAAGAGAAAGAGAAAGAAAAACAAGATTAAAGAGAGAAATAGAAGAGAGTGAAATCGGAGAGAGATGGAAAGAGAGAAATAGGGAATATTTTTTGAAATTGATTACAGGGTAGGTTATTTAGGTGTATGGTAGGTCCCAAAACATTAATTAAAAGTGGTCAAATTTGGATTGACCGTTCAGTGACCGGTTAAAAGTATTAAATTGTCCAGTCACCAATATTTGAGGTATATTTTTGAGACAAAATATAATTTAGATACCAAAGTGTGAATTAAGGTATAGTTCAGATACCATTAACGTAATTTACTCATCATAGATTAGATATGCATTAGCTACTAAATTCACTTGATAACATGCCATTTTCAGGCCTATACACTATACAACACCATGGAAAAAAAAATCTTCTGTCCCGAATTCCCTGTCCCCATTCAATTTTTGACACGTGTCCCTTTTATCTTACTTTATTGCTACTAACTATGGTTAGATATACTTAACTTTGGTTAAAATGTAGTTAAAGGGACACGTGTCAAAAATTGAATGGGGAACAGGGAAGGGGACATGGAATTCGGAACAGAAGATTTTTTTCCACAACACCACCACCATTTTCCTAAACTAAACTAAACTACCATTCTTACAAATTACACAACCAAGGCACACGAGCTTCTCTTACAAAATCTAGCTTCGCATTCACCGTTTCTTCCTTCAATGTAATGGCATCATTTCGTAGAAGATTTCTTTCAGAATCTATCCTTGCCTTCTGCTCCACTTTCACTGCAAGTTGCTCTTCTAACTCTTTAATTTCTCCCTCCAGTTTTGCTTTCTGACTATCACATTGCATAATCTTACAATCTAAATCGTGTGATTCATTTTTCAGCTTTTCTTCCCTAATTTTGATAGACAACAACTTGCTAATTTGATCTACTACCATCTTAACATCAAATCCATGCATTTCAAGGTCACTAAGAGCTTTCAAATAGCTATCAAAAACATTTCTAGGATTGTTCATTTTCAACTTTGACGCCTTTTCCACCAAACCAGCAAAGTTCAACATATTACCAATGGCAAATCCTTCACGAGTTGCCTCGTTCTCTTCCAACAGAGGAATAAAATGTGGTTTTTGTGGCAGTACTTTGAAAACTTCTAGCGAATCAACGTACTGCCAAAGAGACAAGGTCTTTGTGAAAGGCAACTCTTGCTTCTCCACTGAGAGATAAACGACAGTCCAAAATCAAGAACACAACAAAAGAAATAATATATTAACCATCCGCAATCATGACAGGTTACATACTTCTGATGCATGTTGATAGAGCTAGATCATCATTGACTGATGCTCCTCCCACTTTCGTTGTGTGATCTGCAATGAGATCTATTCATATACAAACACAAGACTAAGTTAGTATCAATACACTATTCGACCAAGCAATAAGACTTTTTTACATCATGGATCCGATTGATGGGTTTGAATTCCCTATAGGTGGCCTCTCTCCCAATTAAGGCCTGTCGCATACAGTAGGAATCAAAAGTCTAAACCTAGTTTAAATGAACCTTAATTAGTCATTAAGTCTATCCATATATGTCCAAGAAAAATATTCCTCTACATAATTGTTTAGGCTGATTTTATTTTTAAGGAATTGGATGAGATTAGTTATAGTTTTATTCTAAAAATAATTTAATTTATCAAGTCTATTTAGGCTGATGTAAGAAAAGATTTGATAATGCAATATGCTATATACACCATTTTAATTATCCATAAATACCCAAAACACAGTTCAAAATCATGAGGGTGAAGAATGAAGAAAGTGCAAATTGGCACTAAGAAACCATAAGATTAAGAAATATGTTAAAATAATGATATTTGTTCAACAAGATTATGCACTAACTTTCAAATTGAATACACCTCTTTACCTCCACAGTCTTGTATGTCCATTTTGCTTGCAATGCCTTCAAAAACATTGTGTTCTTCACCTGTGCAATTGAAATAGAATAAATTAGTTTTTCTGTATATAATTATTTAGCAATTATTGAGGTGATATCTCAGCTCAGCACCTTTATCTTGCTGCCCAAATGCATTACTTTCTTTTTGAATATTGATCTCCTGTGCAGTTAAAAGAACAAATATCATAATCAATAGTTTCCATTACATTGTTAGCTATGCTATTCTGTAACTGGCTCAACTATACCTCATGAGGAAGATGGAAAGAGTTTTCTGCACATGGGCCTAAAAAAGGAGTCAATCGAGTAAAAGAATTGGAATCAGCAGGATCTGTATTTTTCTTGTCTTCTACAACTGCGAAAAATCAGTTTCTCCACAATGAATATGAAAAAGTGACATGATATGCAGTGTTTACCTGCAGCCGGAACCTGTTGACTCATAACTTGAGCATTCAGTACTCTTTCCCTCTTCGATGACTCTGCCTTTCCATTTCCTTGTCCAGCTTCTTGTTGATTAGATCCGGCCACTGGCAGATTTCCATCAGATTTACACACTGAGCCTGTATCTTGTTCTGCTGAATTCAATAACATCGAGATTGGATGAGATAAACGGCTAGGAGAGTTTTCCTTTCTTAACTTCTTGGAATATCTTGCAAGTGTCTCCTCTCTTTCAGGAGGTTTCTTTTTTAGTTTATTACTTGTTGAGTTTGTTTTAAGAGGGGTTGACTTCTTCCTCGACTTCTTAACATAAGATTTCTCTTCAGAGTGCTTTGCAATATTATCAACATGTGCTGATTGTGCGATGTTTGGTACTTCCTGAAACAAAGTCCAGCGTCTCAGTTGTGATGTGTACAAGTTATTCTACTATAGCTAAGCCCAAACAAATGTTGTAATCAAACATCAACAGTACATATATATATGTTCGTTTTAAAAGGTTTCTTTCAATCTGAAGGGTGTTCATGTTCAGAGGAGGGGAAGATAAGAAAATGTTGTAGCACACATTAAGGTAACACTCTACTTGTAGCCTAAGCAATACTAACAAATCAAAACAAATGGATATTGTCGGAGATTAATATAAGATCTATGATTGGGCCTTAACTATCAGCTCGAGCTTTTAGTTCAAACGGGTCCATGACATGGTATCAGAGCCTCTAGGACCAAACGGTCGAGGGTTCGAGTCCTGGCAACCTCATTAATTTGTGGAATTAAAAACACAAGGCGGGATGGGCCTGTGTTGTGCACGCTGCAAGCCCAAGGGGCATTTGCGTGTGGGGGTGTGTCGGAGATTAATATAAGATCTATGATTGGGCCTTAACTATCAGCTCGAGCTTTTAGTTCAAATGGTTCCATGATATGTGCAAATGTATGCCTTTGTCAACGTAATTCTGCATCAGGCAATCACTTGCTTCTCTTAATGACCAATCTGATACACATTGAAGCAATACTAACAGATAAGTTACAAAGATTTTAAGATGTTACATCACACTTGGCTAAGATAAGATAACAAGAATTATATCTTCTTTTGCTAAAAAAAAACTCCAAAATTATCTAAGTTGCTAAATAGACAAGGAACAATTTCATCAATCATCAAGGTTTTAGACAAATCATTCACAGCGAGATATGATTTCCTCTAACGAAGGAGCATGTGAACAAGTTTAATTGTGCTAGTTATTTAACTGCACATGCAACGAAGACGGTGTCATAGCCGGAAATGGTGCAAAAATATGCATCATGTTAATGTAAGCATCCAAATACGGCATGAAATTATCATACTCCAAAAAAGATGCAACAAAGTTAACAGATTTAGTTCATTTGGTCCTTCAACTTGGCTCAACAAGTATCATTTTGGACTGATAAACCAATTAAAATTCATTTAATTCAATGAATGGCCAAGAGGTCACGGGTTCGAGTCTTAGGAGCGGCCTCTTTCCAAATAAATTGGCAGGGGAAGGCTAGCCCCCAGTACACCCTTGTGGTGGGACCCCTCCCCGGACCCTCGCTCAGCGGGGACGCGTAGTGCGACCGGGCCGCCCTTTTTAATTCAATGAATGGCCAAATTGGAAAAAGAAAAATGAAAGAAAAAACAGTCTACCCTGCTCAAACTAACCCATCTGCCGTTGGTCCAGAGTAGGCACGGCCTTATCTCTGAATGACTCAACTCTATCTCCTTATCTTGGGACTTCAAAAGGACGGCATATCTTCCCCCTGTGAGAATTTTGGCAATGGAACCTCTGCTCCAACAAGAATCATGGAAAGCATCTACATCTTCCAAGATTTTAAATTTTTGGACCTCCAACTTAGGAGGAAGAGTTCGAACATGGAATGAGTCAATCACTTCTTCCACATGGTTATGATCATACTCCACTAAGAAAGAATTGAAGCCAACTTCATCAACAACACTTGCTGGGAACCAAGCCTCTTTTAAATTCACTTCAATAGCCATTCCTTTGCAAATCTCCAACCCTTTCATTCTCTTTTAAGGATCAATTAAACAAAAATGAGTGTTGTGTATGAAAAATCTAAGTAACAATGTCTACAAAATGCAAGTACAAGTCTTGACTATTAAAACATGAATTAGACTTTGCAGTGTAAACACATTAATAAAGTACCAAAACCTAATAATTTTGATTTGAAGGTATAAAACAACAAAAATTACTCTATATGTTTGAGTTAACAAATTGTCAATGTCATACATACAAATAAGAAGGGGGCTAAACATATCAACGCCTCAATTTGTCCCAAAAACCGATTCTCACCTGTTATCGAGTTCAGGGGTCACTAGAGCATGTCTAGTGGGAGTAAATTCCTTGTTACTTTGTACGGCGGGGTTGTAACCAACCATTAATTTAGTTGTTATTTTTTTTTAGTTTGTTACTGATAAAATAACAAACTTCATGTCTGGCACCAAGAAAATATAAAAAGCAATAAGAGGGTGAGCTCCATGGAAGGAGCCACGAGCGCTGCATCTGGTGCCTGTAAGATTGATGCGGTGCGTCTGGCGCCAGCAAAAAGCAGACTGCTTTTGGCTGTGGGCTAAGCTTCCTCTAAATTTCCGTTTTAACCCAAAATAATAGTAAAAAGTACTTTTTCAATTAATTAACAAACCTTTCTAGTGGGATGTTATTTTTGGGTGTTATTTATGCCTAGTTGGCACCCAAAAAATAACATAGCCTTGAACTTACTTAAAATACCTATTGATCCTTGAAACTTACTTAAAAGGAAGTATGGACCCTAGAACTTGGTTAACATGCACTTAAGCGGAAACAGACATCGACAATGCCAAACTTGTAAAATATCCTCTTAGGCTGGCTGCCAATCATGTAAAATCAAGCAAGTTTAAGAGAGCTAATGATACAGGTACAAAGTTTAGAGAACAATGGGTTTATTTTTGGGACAAGTAGAGGTGACATTACTGAATTGAATCCACATGCAAGACCATTTTGAGAAGAAAGCTTACCATCTGTTTAGGGGTTTGAACCCATTGAGCATGAGTCCAATCCAAGTGAAACCTCAAATGCTGAGAGGAAAAAGTGAAGAGTTCAGGTGGGGTTTCAAAGACCACATTGTAACTTGTTTTATTCTCCTCGGAGACTTGAACATCAGTGACCACACCCTTCCACCACCCATCACGATGGAATGCGTCGACGACATCATGCGGCTCATAAGTCTGATCAGGCAGAGGAGGCGGAGGAACAGGCCTAATGAATGAGCTGGGTACACCTTCAATTAATGGCTTACTTGGGTCCGTCTCAGAAAGTAAATGGTCATATTGAACCAAGACTTGGTTTTTTCTTTTGGGTGGTGTAACAATCTTGGCGCTGTACCAAGCCCCCTTAAAACCTTCATCGTCGCTACTCACCTCCACCTTTGATTCGTTGCTTAAAAATTCAATCTTGGAAATGGACACCATGCTCATCGGAGGCCTGCCTCTTCCTCTTCCTCTTGAACTCATAACTCTTGGACTTCTTCTTCTCATGACTCTTTCACTTGGTGATTTCAAACTCAAACTTAACGGAGACATGCCAATTAAATGCTTTTCAACAATGTATGTATTGGGCTTTACTCCATGTCAAACCCATCAAATTAGGCCCCTAATCCAATAACTTCGATTCTTCTTTTTTTTTTTTTTTTTTTTTGATAAACGATTCTTCTATTTCTTAAATACAAATATTATACATTTTAATTATGATAATTTAGTATTGGCTTAAAGGCTAATATAATTAAAAATATTTAAAATTATAGAAAGATATGATAAAATATTTTTAATATTTTATATAATTTTTTTTTATTAACATGTGAATCTATCTATCTATACTATATATAAAGGAAGCAGAGAGAAATGATGAGAAGTGTTTTAGAGGCATTTTTGATAAGTTGTCAACGTAGAAAAAAATCAAATTAAAAAGATTTAATTAATTAAAAATAACAGATTTATAAATAATATATTAAACAATTACTATCCCATTAATTAAAATAATAAAAGAAAGTAAGAGTTACAGAAAGATGAAAAAACACAAAGCAAAGGAAATCCAAAAGTCGCAAATAAACTTCTATATAAAGTATGATAGATAGTATTTCATCATTATATTTATTGGCCATGATAGATAGTATTATATTTCTTAAGGTAATTATTCGATTTTTTTTCATATGTTGTAGTTATTTTGTTCTCAACTGTGTTGTTGTTTTATTTTTCATATGTCGTTATCCAGGTTTCATATTTGTGATGCATGGACAACTAAAATCGGGAAATACAAAGGTGGAATTTATAGATCACCTACCAATGAGGGCTAAATTTTGAAGGAGTGGGAATCGAACCTCAAACCTGTCAAGCAGAGGTTCAATGCCTTACCACTCGGATCAACCCTCATTGGCAAAAATATATATTATTTCAAATATACATAATATGTCATTTTATTTATCTAAGTTATATAAAAGTTTCATATCCCGTGCATCGCACGGGTAACTAGTTATAAATAGTGGCAGAGCCAGTAATCCATACCTGCCGGTGTTAATTTTAAACCGGAAAAAACTTCAAAGTCCAACTCATTAGGATTGCCAAAAAAATTTAGCTTTCCAGCATGCTAAAACTTTATTATTTTAGTATATTGGTTAAAAAATTAAAAATACCCAACAAGAAAAAATAGACATATTTAATTTTCTAAAAAGTCAACACTAATTTCTTAAAAATGATAACATTTTACACTTATTTTAGTTATAATTCTTATAAATTAAAATTTAATTCAAAACTTAAGTTACTTGAGTATTAAAAGTAAGAAATTGATTTTTTTTCATGAAAAAAAATGTATAACAAAAATGAATTCAAAAGTGTTATAAAAATTAAGGGCTCGTAATTAATAATAGTAACTAACTCAAAAGCATGCATCCTAACCAACTCAATCACTTTAAAACATTGAGATATTACTATACATACACTAAATATAAACAATATTAGAGGGGGGCGGAACCACCGCTACTCAAGTGTGGAGCCAATGGCAGGGGGTTTTGGTCCCCTCGGGCTATTTGCTGGCTCCACCCCCTGGTTACAAAAAATCGTTGGATTCGTGTAATGTGTTTACAAATCGGATATAAATTTACTATCTTGGTTAAGAGTGACATGTAAAAATACGAGAGGTTTGAGGTGTATTTGCATGTAAAGTTGTCAAAGACATTAGACGCTGGTCAAAGATATAGGGCCCTCGATGATTAGTTAAGGATTAATCAGATTCATATTTTTTATATTTTCTTATTTATTAATAAATAAATTATTATATTATGTAAAATAATTATGAAATGACTTTATATATATCTTGTACATGTATTTATAAAAATACGTCAATAATATTTAAACAATAATATCATTAAAACAATTCAAACAAATAAAATATAATGTGCATAACTAATATAATTTACCGAAAACTATTAATGTCCTTAAAATTTTAAATCATATCATGGAAACAAATAAAAATCACAATTAAACAAAATTTACACAAAACCATGCAACAATATTCAAAAGTAAATTATAACGAAACAAACAAAAATGTAATAAACAAAATTTACACAAAACCATGCAACAATATTCAAAAGTAAAGTATAATGAAACAAAAAAAAAAAAAGAATTTTCTGCTTTGATTATCGTCAAGATAGGCCTTGGACAGTTTAGGCGCTACCTAAGCGGTCAAAAAATATGGTAATAATCTTAAATACTTATATCATTTTCGAGTTAGTATATAATTTAATAAGTTTAGATGTAACGGTGAATGGCCAAATTCTATATGATCATTGATAGATTACATAAATATTGTTAGTCATTAAGGTCCATATGATCAAAACCGTAATTTTATATTAACCTAAATCTGAATACTAAAATTACATATGAATCCATCGGTGTAATTTTTCTACTTTTAATCAGACCTAAAATAAACCAGTAACCATGGTAACTATGGTAACTAGTAACCAAGGTTAAGACTAATGAGACTATTTCAATCCTCTTTTGCAAAATGAGAAGACAGGAACGTATTGGCGTTTTAGCAAATTTACTTTCTAACTAGGCTCGAAAATTGAAGGTTAAAAATCTGAACAACTTGATTAGAATATTCGGTAGAAATAAAGAAAGAAAGGACAACTTGATTGACGTGTGAGGTGAGAGTAAACTTGCACGAGAGGCAAAAGAAATTGGACCCAACATAATATCTGTTTTTGTATGTCTACAAATTTAGACACAATAATAATAATATATAATTGGCATGCATGCCTACATAATTAAAGCAAAAGATATTTATGAATGCTCTGCTCTATCCCAAAAAATAAATAATATATATACATATATATTGGTTTTTCGAATAGTTGATATTACATAAACTTATTTATTAAAATTAATAGTTGTTTGTCATAAATAAAGACAATTATATTTTTGAACAATAAGTTAATTAAAAAAACTCGTACAATTTTCAAAATTATTCCATCTGTTTCAAAATAATTATTGCATTTTATCAAATCACACATATTAAAAAAATAATTAATTTGTATTAAATTTATAAAACATAAACTATAATACCATTTATCTTTTTCTTTATTGATAATTCTGATTTTTTATGTCACTCATTAAATTGAACCACACTCTACACATTGAAAACTTAAAATGACAAAAGATGTAATTAATATTAAAATCATTAATAAGGGTAAAATAGAAAAAAAAATTGTCTTAAAAACTAAAATTAACAAATAATATGAAATAAGAAATTTTAATAAAATGTGACAATTATTTTGAAAAGCCTCTAATTTAGCAAAACAAAAAAAAAAAAAAAAAAAAAAAACTCTTTATCAAACAAGCCATAATATTTTTTACTTGTGTCAATACAAAATATATTTGCTTTAAATTTCCTCTCAAGTGGATTTTAAAAATAAGATTAAGCAATCAGAGTCAATTAAACTCGACTGTACACACTGTATCATATAATTTACAGATCTCTCTTTGTTTTTGAGGATGCAAAGTAACTAATAAGTGGAATAAAAACATTAGAGAAGTTGAACAGCAGCAATGGATGGAATTTTCTCCCGTAATTTCTGTGTAAGCGCTACTCGAACAGTCATAACACCGGCTGCTGGACCTGTGATACGGATTTTGACGATTGGCTCTTCAATTGAAACTAGTTCAAGAGATCCTCCTGCTGCCCCAACTAGGTAAGGCCTTATTTCTTCAAGCACCTGACATCATTCACAACCACCCAATAATAAGCTAACAGGAAACTCAACTGATACTAAGCAGAAAAACAAGACATATCCCGTAATAATGTTTGAAGCAGCACTCACTTGATCCTACTTATTAAAGGCTCTCTCTCTCTCACTATAACAACAAGTACCAGATATGGTTCTAAATGCTAATAATGCCACAATCTCTATAGCATTATCATTCCATTGTTCACATCTGACATAGTTCGCTTAGATCGCCCGACACTGCTCACTGGTTTGTGAATCGACCAAGCCCCAGCTAATCAACCTGATGCATCCTTGTACCAGAGACAAATTTACAAGGTCTGGCATACCGTCTATGTCATTCTAGAGGTCTGTACTACCTTGATGCACAACCCGCCATGCAAAAACTACCAACTCAATCATTCTCAATTACTATATAATAACATAGATATATTCCATGGCTTCTTTACTTTTTATTGGAATAACAGAAACAGGAAACACTCCTTCACACAATCACTGTGATTTGTTAAAGAGAACTAACTCATATATACAGACTGTACATGACCAATGTGGGATGAGGAATAATGAAAAGACCTACACCATTCTATTCACTAAACCATCATCAATCAATAAGACAAGAACTGCACAGCTAGTTGCTGTAGGTGGCAAAAACAGGCAGTGAGAAACCAAAATGCAAGGCAGACATTCCACCTGTCGAGGCCAATTTAACAAGACGGAAACAGTTTGATGTGTACTTCAAAGAAAGAAGAAAAGTTGGAAAAGTATGGAGAGCCAATGGCTAAGAGAGCATCAATATAGTGCAATAGATTGAAGAAGAAACTGATTCAGTGTTCTCTTTATATAAAGAGAAAACCACATAGTTGATTTTTAGGGACTAAAAGAAGATAGTTACTTAAGCAGAACCTTACCCCTTCAGTGCTCAAACATGAGTTCAGAATAAAACTCAAATGCTGGTGGATAGGTGACAAAATTACAAAATCTCGCAAGCACTGAATCAAGATGATATTTTATACAATGCTTTATTGGCTCAGAGTTCAGTGCCTTTGGAGTTGAAAGAGACTTATCCTCCATTATTATTATCTTTTTCATCTTCAAGTATTTATTTATAGATTAGCATGTTCAATTTGTTCATCTTGTGGTTCTTCACCATTTCTCTCTCCTTTCAAGTTCTAAGACGCAACTAGTTGAAACACTATATGCAGTAAGAAGCGAAATATGAAAACACATTCTCTCAAGAAAACCACATGTAATTGCATATACTAAAAAATATTAATAATAATAAGCATTAGCCCGATGTTAGTTCTCATGATATTACCTTCTCTATGTTTTCTTCATTCAGTTCAAGCCCAGTTTCTCCATCTGCTATTGGTTCTACTGCAACTATTTCAGGAATTTTCTCCATTAAGCGGCGCTCAATCCCCAACTTCATCGTCGTAACAGAACTTGGACAAGAGCCACAGGCTCCTTGTAACTTTAATCGCACCACATTGCCATCAATCTCATGCAATGCAACATTACCACCGTCTGCTATGAGATATGGTCGAACTTCATCCAATACACTTTCAACATTTGCAGCAGTTAGAGGCAATTCCAATGCTGATTCTGGGGTAGCAACTGCCTTTACAACTGCAGAACATCAAACGAAGCAATAAAGAAGAGGCTTCTTAAAATTCACCTACCAGGAAGATAATTGAATAAGAGCAACTTAAATAAATGAACAGTTATCTAATAAGGGCGGCCCGGTGCACTACGCATCCCCGCTAAGCAGGTACCGGGGAGAGGTCCCACCACAAGGGTGTATTGGGGGCAAGCCTTCCTTGCCAATTTCTTTTTGGCAAAAGGCTGCTTGTGACATCTCAGTCACACGACAATAATTACCGTTTACAAACAGTTATCTAATAATTATGAGAAAACAACGCACATACAAATCGGAAAATAGCAACATCAGTAGGTTTTTTTTAAAGTAATAGAAAACATGGACTGCGTCTCTGAGTGTCAATTCGTATAACTGGAGGTGGTTCTGGTCCCCTCTGTTAAGTTCATGATTTCAATACCGATAATTCTCCCAAAAAGCAGGAGATATAGCGATTTATCCATAAACTATTGTGAATTCACAACAAAAACAAGAAGACTTAATCAGATTAAGTGCTCGCTCATAATCACTTCTTAACTTCATTAGAAACAAATTAGCAGCAATCAATAATGGAACCTTCAGAAAAACAAAAAAAAATAAATAATGGAACCTTCATTATAAAGGAAAACATACAAACCTATCCTCCTTGTAAAGCCAGGCGACCGAATTCGCACAGAACGGCATGGGACGCGACATAGCTTATTGCGAAACTGTTTGAGCGAAACTTGGCTACCAAATAAGCTCGAACTCTGCGGATTAGGTTTCACTTCATTAGAATTTTACATAGGCAGATTATTAAAAAAAAAGCAATAGTTTCAGAGAGCAGAAGAAGACCTTAAAAGGACGAGAAGAGGAAGGAGACTCTAGGGTTTGCTGGGCCCTGCAATAAGTTGGGTTAAGCACCACAGCTTGCATATCTCCCTCTTGAATAGCAGATCAAAACCGATAGAGAGATTCAGAAACCGATAGCTACACGAATTGCGAGAGAAATCAAAATTCCAATTCTAATTGATCGACAAATCAGCTAAAGTCCGCTAATCTCTGAAATTCCGGCCGTCGCCTTTTTTTCCTGGTCGAAGTTGGAGGGCTATGAGTATAATTTATTTTCTTTGTTTTGATTTGAAAATGTGGCTGGAATCTGGGATTGGTTGTTGATATATAATATATTCCAGAAGCCAGAAGGGATCCATATTATAAAACCGAACCGACCGGTTTGGTAAGAATCAGCTCCGGTTAATTGTCGTTATTTGGGTTTACTGGTCAACCCGTCGCCCAGATGAACCGGCAACAAATCGGCTATAGTAAAATGGCATCGTTTAAGTCCCGAACATTTCTGTTTTATCCTATTTATTTACCATGGCTTAATGCTTTTCCAGTCCCCTTGTCTAAATTGGTGATTTTACCCTCTAACTCATTAAATGTCCTATTTACCTCCTTAATTTCATAAAAATGGTATTTCTTATCCCTATAATTTGTTCAAATTTGTCATTTTACCCCTTCTCGACTCATCGAATATCCTATTTACCCCCTTAACTTCATAAAAATGGTATTTCTCACCACTTATGATCCTATTTACTCTCTTAACTCCATAAAAATGATATTTTTTATCCATTTATAGTAGTAAAAAAAAGTAAAAAGAAAGAAATAACGAATAAAAAATACAAATAACAACAACATATAATATAAACAAGTTAAATACATTATATGTAGGGATAATGTACCAAAATAGGCCTATAATTTTTGGAGAAGTATCAATTTAGGTTCCACTTACAAAATAGCATAAATATACGTTTAACGTTTAAAAAAATTATCAATTTAGGCCTCGATAACGGATTGTAAGGGGTGAAAAATACCACTTTTATGGAGTTAAGGGGGTAAATAGAACATTTTATGAGTTGGGGGGATAAATGGACAAGTTGAGGGGGTGAGAAATACCACTTTTATGGAGTTAAGGGGGTATTTAGGACATTCAATGAGTTGAAGGGGTAAAATGACCAATTTGGACAAGTTAAGGGGGCTGAGGAAGCACTAGGCCATTTACCTTCTACTTCCTTCAAGGACTATAAATGAGTAAATTATTTGAACGGTTTTGTGGTTGGTTCGATAAAAGTTTAATTCGGTTTGGTTTTAAACGAGCCTCTTATATTTATAATTTAGACTCAATTCATAAACACATCGAGTTTGAACATGTCAAAATTCGCTTCGAAAGATCGCGAGTAGATTCGGTTATAGGTTTGTAAACAAATTTATGAACAAACTCGATTATAATGTTCGCGAACAGACTCAATAAAAAATCTGTGAATAATATTGAATATTATTTATATTTAATATAATTCCATATATATTTTTTAAGAAATCATTTATTCTATTAAAAATTAAATTTAATAATAAATATTATTTATATACATTTTTATCTCAAATATATATATATATAGTACAAAATAGTAACGATGGAGCTGAAGTGTCATTTCTTCCCTTTTTATTGATAAAAAATATATTATAATATGTAATATATTAATTTTAATTATATTATTATATTTACCTATAAAAAGATTATTTTATCTGTACTATATTTAAGAGTTCTACAGAGTTTAAATTAATCCTTAAAATCTCTCTAATTCTCTGTATATCTATATATCTATATATAATATAAAACAGTAACGATGGAGCTGAGGTGTCACTTCATCATTTTTTACTGATAAAAAATATAATATAATATATAATATGTTAATTTTAATTATATTATTATATTTATCTAAAAAGGATTATTTAAAGTAAATGTGAAAATAAAATAATAATATTTAACTTATATAACACCTTTATATCATTATAATTGTAATTATTAGATTATATTTTTGTTAATATTTATATGTTAAGATGAATCTGTGCATCGTACGGGCCAAAAACTAGTTAAAAAGAGAAATTTACAAGGTGTCGGGTAGTTATACCAAAAAAAAATTATAAAAAAAAACTTCAGTTTTGAAAAAGGATAAATTACAAAAATAATCCAATTCGGAGATCCATTAATATATTTAGACTCATTACACCATCTATTACATATCTAGACTATTTCAATATGGACTTTCTCAAAATACCCTCCATATATATATAACAAACTTAGTCATTTCTTCCTTTTTCTTTTTTCTTTCATTCTGTGAACTCGAAGTGTTATAGGCTATGCGAATTCGAAGTGTATTTTGACGGTTTCAATGGCAAAAATAAAAAAGAAGGTAAGTATTAAAGTATCTAACTGTTTTTTTTACGGTTTACTTATAGGGTTCAGGTTTTGTTGGTTCGTTTTATCGTTTTGCGATTTTGGTTTAGGGTTTAGTTATCATTTTGCGTTATTTTTTAGGTATATTTTGCATAATGTAACTTAGAAATGACCCTATATTAGAGTGTGTAGTGTTGTTTTGCTAGAAAACTACTTCGCGGTTTTGTCGCAAACTGTGAAGCAAAATCATTGCGGATGTCGCAAACCGCGAAGCGAACTCACATCCATGGAGTGGTTTTCCCCTTCGCAGTTGAGTGAAACCGCGAAGCTTTTGAGTGAACTGCGGAGTCGCAGTTTTACTCCGGCTTTGCAGTTTCACTCAACCGTGAAGGGAAATGCACATGATTTACTTCGTTGTGCAAAGTATCCCATACATCGGTGATGTGATTTTCTTTAATTTTTCCCCTAAAATTAGCTCCATTTTTATGAAGGTTGATGATTCTAAAAAGGATTCAAAAAAAGAGAGAGTAGCAGTTGATGATAACGTGAAATGCATCAAATTCAAGTATCTTTTAGCTTGAATACAAAGGCATAAATAACAGTGAGGGGTGATTGGGATGTGATGAAGAACATAAAGAGCAAATTTAGTAAAGATCAAATGTTGGTGTTTAGGAAATTATGTTTTGGGCATTTGGCGAATATGGAAGTGTATACCTTATCCACTCATTTATGCCATAGAGTCATTATTAGATAGATTACTCTACCAAATCCAAAACATATAGAGATGTGGTTCAACGTCAAATAATTTGAACTCAAATTTGGTGATTTTGAGTTCGAACTTATCACCGGATTGAGATTTGGTGATCCGACACCAATTTTTGTTGAGGATGAGTAAGTTAAAGAAGGAAAACAAATTAAGAAAATTGTACTTCAGAGGAAGTCGGAGCTTAACACACAAACATATATACGAAGCCTTCGAAAACACATATTAGAGAGGTGAAGAAGACGATGATGCATTCTTTATGGCTATGTTGTATGTTATCTACATGCTCCTATTCACTACTGATCCATATCATTCTGTTGATCCTAGCATCATCGATCTAACTGACTTTTCGAAATTGTTTCTTGAGTTTCCATGGGTGTATTTGCTTGGAAGGAGACATATAAGGCCATGCAAAAGGTTATAACTAGTTTGACCAAAAGGGAGAAATTCAAGAAAATTGGTAAGGGTAAGATCGATGATGTCGTTCCATTTGATTTACTTGATTTTAGATTTTCGTTGTATTTGAATTGAATTGAACTATTTTATAGGTTGGGATACTCGAGGTATGGAAGGAGCCTCGTAGATTCTATATGAGGAAAGAAAGTGGCATACTCCCACACTTAAATAGATGGATCATAGTAAAAAAATCCAACATTTAAAGAACCACCAGACGTTTTTACTATAAATAATATGGTTGTGTTTATTGGTTTTATGTTTTTCAGTCAGCCGTTAGGTAAAAAGCTGCCTTTGTGGTTGAGGAAATTGAAAAGACATAAGAATGGTATAAGTTACTTAATGACTATATCGATGGTCATGATATATGTCTTGAGATGTTATTCAAGACGTATAGGCAGGGGGGGGATTTCATAAGAGGGGGTGAGAGGTAGAGAATGAAGAAAAAATGGAAGGACAAGAAGCGAAGGAATAGGAAAATAGGAGAAGGAGTTTAAAAAGAAGGAAAATATAAATAAGAAAGCACAATCAAATATAAAATAAGATAAAAAGGGCAAGGATGCTTGGTCATTTATGAAGGAAAATGGACAAACGTAGGCGCCGTGGAAATATATATATTTTTATCTATTTCTCTTTCCCAAGTTTCGTTAATCGTTATTTCATATTAAAAGGGATTAAACATGTGTACCTTTCTTGAAGAACTATCTACTATTGCAAACGAAGTGCCCATGTACAAATTAACCGTCTTTCCACGAGCACAAAACAAACAAGAGAAAACTATTAGTAATTAACCAATGAATATGAATCAAAAGAGATTGCCTCTAAAGGAATCAACATGAGATCAAAAAGAGAGTAAACGAGAAGGGTAATTAGACGAGTAGAGTCTGGAAGAATCCTGTTTCTTCTTGTGTTGGCTGAATTCCCTATGTAGGGGGGTATTTATATTGTTCAATACAACCTAATCGCATTAGGTTAAAACATTTAATTAGAATCCTATCCCAAATAGGTGTACTAATTAAATAAATAAATACTATTATTATCATTATGTGCAATTCTAATATAAATAGACAAGTCTAGGCGGAGTGGAATTATAAAATTTTATTTATTTCCCTTTTCCCAAGATCCGATAATCGTTATTTCATATAAAGAGGGATTAAACAAGTGTACATTTTCTGATGATCTATCTACCATTGCAAACGAAGTGCCCACAAACTTCTTAACCGTGTTTCATGTACAATGAAAACAATTAGTAATCAACAAATGAATAGCAATCTAAATTGATTGCCTCTAAAGGAATCGACACAAGATCAAAGAGAGAGTAAACGAAAGAGTAATTAGACGAGTGGAGGTTGGAAGAATTTTCTCCCCTTCTATTTATGTTGCTTAGCTGAATTCTTTAGCCCCTAGAGGTTATTTATAGTCTTTCAAAATACTAACCCTAATCACATTAGGTTAGGACTCTTAATTAGAATTCTATATTAGGTTAGGACTCTTAATTAGAATTCTATTCTGAATAGGTTTACTAATTAGATAAATAAATATAATTATTATCTTTATCTATATCTAATATAAATAAATAATAATCCTCATCATAATTAGATATTTATTTTGGTAGATAACAGACAAAACAAGATAATTAGATATTTATTTATATTAAAAAGTTAAATTAATTAGAGATATAATTACATTAAACCTTATAATAATTAATATTATCACATAATAAGTTAATTTAACAATAACTATAATTTTATCATAATTATCAATTAAATCAATTAATCCTAATACCTATAAATTTTGGCCCCTTCATGACCCACTCTCTCAATTACTATTTTGTCCTCCGATTCCAAATTCCATGTGTGATCCAATAGGTTTTTACCACTACTAGCCGTATATATTTATTGGAATTAATTCAACCATATTAATTTTAACTAAATATATAACAGAATGAGTTCGAAGACTGTTACTAGCAGAACCATAAATATTCTCCGAGAGCGATAAGTAGCCAGGTCCATACTGGCGTTTATATTTCCATATTAGATCCAGTATAATTCGATCCATCATCAGCTATATCTTTAGACGAATCCGTAATTATGGAATATGTCAAGTTATATATAATGAGACGTCTGTTTTACTTGTCCATGTAGGATTAACTCTGAATAGATAGGTTAAGTGAAATCTTCATTTCTACTTTTAACCGTATCACCTTGCAAGGATTTCCAGTCTTTATGTGATACCCAATGTTTGCTCGTGCACAACCCATCATTGTTATGGATCGTGTTTAAACAGAGTCAAAGTATCACACTCCATAATCCAGAATCTCCAATTAATATTTATTTGAGTCTAGGGATTACTTATCCATACTAATACCATTTGAGATGAAATAGGTGACATTTAGATAAATTCATCCATCCTGTTATCTCAAACCGGGTCCCGAATCCTAATGAACTCCTTCACCAGATCCATGTTACGTAGATATCTCCATATCTAAAGCTTGTGAGATCAGCTCTCTGTTTACAACAGAAGACACTATTACATACAAGTCTCAACAATACTATGTTAATCTCATGAACATATTGCTTGACTTGGGGTTGTTTTAAGTTTATTGATTTATTATAAAATATAGTCTCACTTTGTGTTTATATGAACACTTTATGATTACTTAAATGAACTTGAGATTTCTTTTATTTAACTTAATTAGTTCTGATAAAAAAAATTAATACCTTTATATAGTTAAACACACTATACCTTTGTTTTTGTGCCTGTCCAGAGGTGATGCGTAGGCCAAACACCCAAAAACCTTAAGGTCTTCTAAGTTGCTTTGTTCTTCATATAGACGCTCATAAGGGGTCTGTCCTTGAATAGGTGTTGAAGGTAGCCTATTTATAAGATAAACGGCATGACTGACTGCTTCCGGCCAATACTCTTTTGGTAAACAACTCTGAAACATGAGTGCCCTTGTGGTATTCATGATGTCGAGATGCTTTCTTTCTACTCGTCCATTCTGCTATGGGGTCTCGGGACAGGATGTTTGATGCGTAATCCCATTTGTTGCATAGAAGTCCTTTATGATGAATTCGGGGCCGTTGTCTGTTCTTATAGTTTTCACATTTTTGCTGAATTGATTGCTGATGTATTTGCAAAAATGTTTCAATGCGATGCTTGCCTCACCTTTAGTCTGCATTAATGTTATCCATGTATACCTGCTAGGGTCATCAAGTATGGTTAAGAAGTAATGCTTGTTAGAATTGTTGGTCCCGTGTAACGTGACAATAATAGTTCCAAGGGGAGGGTTAGGAACTATTTAAGATTTTTAAACTAAATGCTGACTTATTTTAATTTAAAGACTTTAGACTTTTTAGATCAGCACCGTTGAGTAGGCTTGAGTCAGCTTCAGTTAGATGCTGACTGGAGCTGTTTCAACTGTGGGTTAGGAAACAAGGCTTAGGCTTATTTCCAAACTCAACTTCTCAGATTTATTCAACTCAGTGTATATTAATTAATGTTTTACTGGGTTATGTTTAAGCAAGCAATAAATATACAAAGAGATAAGGGTTAGAAGTTACTCAGCAGACTTATCCTGGTTCGGCCTCTCCGCCTACGTCCAGTCCCCATAAATTCTTCCGAGCTTTTTGAATCCTCTACTGAGTTCTTTAAAGGTAGAACACAAACCTTTTACAATAGCAACTGAGTATGCAAGAGTACCTTCCTCTATTCCTCTACTCAATCCTATCTCTACCGTTGAGTATTATAACCGAATACTCAGCCTATCTCTACCACTGAGTACTATAACCGAGTACTCAGTCTCTCTTTTCTAACCTTTTACAAATGATACAGAATTTGTTCTCACTGAGTGAAAAACACTTTAGATGAATAAAATCACTCTAGACTTTTACACAAAAATAGGAGTTGGTGTAAGAGCTTGCTTTTTCTTTTCAAGACATAGCTTCTATTTTGTACTTTATCAATGAATAGACTTGATGAAGATCTATGTGGATTGAAGTGTTGGAATGGCCTTTTTATAGTGACGTTCGAGGTATCAATCATTTGAATTCCGATATAGCCGTTGTGGGGAAACGTTCTTCTTTCGTCATCACTTGGTCAGCACTCAGTGCTGCAGGCCAATCAAAATGTTGTCTCTTCTATCTTCGTCAGTTGACAAATTTGTCTTGTTGTGTGCGTCAGATAGTCCATGCTTCTCGAAAAGGTCATTCTGACAGATTTCTGTGACTTCTGAATTTTACTCAAAACAGGACATGTTTTGTCTTCAACGCTGATCAATATTGAAGCTGACCTGAGTGCAGCTGACCTGACTATCATATTGCTTGACTCAGCGGTTTCACCTTCAAGCTTTAGAGACAACTTCTGTTTTTAATGCTGAGTTGTATTTGATAACAACCCAAATTATTCTTAAATAAGGAATAAGGGAAAATTAATAGAAATAATGGCAAACCATTATTCCTTCTAAAAGAGATATTTATGCATGATTAATATGGAATTAATGATAATTAATGCAGGGGCGAATATGCAAATAACGAGGAAAAGGAAGGAGTCTCTAGCATTATGCCACGCCACGTGGACCATGGCGAGATACGCCATAACGAGATACGCCCGATGAGAGTGAGTAGCGGAGACCCGCCATAGCTCTCAAGGAGAACGTACATACGCCTTGACGGATCAAAGAATACAAAAAGGCGCCTTTATTACCATCCATGAATGAGAATAAATACAATTAAATGGCAATTAATAGCCATTAAAGGGGAATAAAGACTTGACTGTTCGAATACCTTAACTCTGAGGGTTTCAATGCTAAATACTAGGATTAATGGAGAATTGATAGCAATTAAAGACGAGTAATGACACGACTCTTCACCTGCTTCCCCATTAATGCTGAAGGTTACAAAAACCTATATAAATACCCCAGCTTCCTAGGATCAAAGGTACACTTACTGATTCTTTACTTTTGTGCTTACAGTTTATTCTCAGAAATATTACTGACTTTGGCATCGGAGTGTCCCCGGCCGATCCCAACGGCGCCTCACAGGGAAGTGCTCCGATCAAGGATTTTTCCATAAGTTATCAATTGGTGCGGTGATCGTGGATCTCTAATAAACAGAAGATCACAAAATCTTGATTGTATAGAGTTTAACAAAGAACAAAATAATGGAGTGGACAGAATAGAAATCACAATCTCAAACTTTGGCTCAATCAGTACAACAAATCTATCCAAAGATACAGTTCTTCATATATTGGTGGGAAAGAGTTTTCTACATTAAATCTGGAATTTTATGATGAAAAAGATAAGTTTCCTTCCCTTTCTTAACAGAAGATCACAAAATCTTGATTGTATAGAGTTTCACAAAGAACAAAATAATGGAGTCAACAGAATAGAAATCACAATCTCAAACTTTGGCTCAATCAGTACAACAAATCTATCCAAAGATACAGTTCTTCATATATTGGTGGGAAAGAGTTTTCTACATTAAATCTGAAATTTTATGATGAAAAAGATAAGTTTCCTTCCCTTTCTTATTCCATTTTTAATTAAAGAAAATTGAGATCCCTCACTCTTATAAAGTGCTATGAATATCATTACATGTTATTATGATAAATCTAATAAATTATGAAAGATAAAGTAATAGACACAAATCTTTCATTAAATATTGCATGGTCAATATGTCTTATATTTTTATGCATGACGAGTATAATATGTCATTATCATTGAATTAGTACAAGATGCATGTATAAGATCCGTAATCTTGGAATTTTATAAAAAATTCATTCATTCAAGGTGATTTTATCACTTATATTAAGATATCATAAAAGGCCCGTGTAATTACAGATAATTTAGGTCTGACCAGTCTTTTGGATGAACATGCATATAACTATTAGAAGAAATTACAAAAAAATCATATTTGGTTTTTCCTTGTACAATTCACCATCTATATATGGCTTTTCTCCTATATAGTACTTTTAATATCAGAAATTCATATTTTTGAATATTGTTTTGTCAAACAGTTATTTCATTCCATTTTTTACAAGGATGTGTCTATTCATATAAAAACTGTTTATTTGACATTGTTAGAATTTCTGTTACCAACACAAGAGACTTGAAAATATTGAGTCTATTTATTATTATCCTATAATTGTCCCTAACTATTAAGGCCATTATGGGCTGATGAATTACCAAATTGGATAAACAAAAATTTCATGTCCTGGGCTAACTACAAAATAGTGCAAGTGTCAGTTTCAGATCAGAACATTAATTTATGCAAATTTTTTAGGATATACATGAGAATTCCTTAAAGATTGGAGGATTATATGTGAAGGTAGGTGAGAGTGGATTTTGAGTAATTTTCCTTACACTCCAAATTGGAGGAGAATCATGGTACATGTATTTTTCTTCCAAAATTACCCTTTCTCTTTTATTTTATTCGTACAAATGAAATGATATAAGAGTAATTTTATATATAACTATATTATTAAATCATCACTTACCTTTCTTTAATTACATCTCATTCAAATGAGGCTTTAATGATCTCTGAATGCCATTAATGTATGGATGCACAATATTAATTGCAAGTAAATAGCAACTATGTAAGATATCTTACCCAATATAGAATGTCATAACTTTTATGATGTTTAAAATAAATATGCTATCTTGGATATTAATGCGCATTGAAATACAAAAGGACATTATTCTTAAACCATTCTCATTATGGTTATTTATTAAGAATTCATTATGATATTCATGTGCAGTAGCAATCTTTATGGTTATGACCGTTATACGTGATATTATTATTAAAACAAGCACGATTAAAATTCTATTATGAATTTGTTTGACATATAATATTTACTCGGTTTTATCCTTTGACTAAGCTCAATGTAGAGTCAGGGACCAACGTGAAGGACTTATTAAGTTGATTCCAAGATGAACTAAAAATTCCATAAAGAGACATTGCATTATACATGATATTTGCCAACAAGGTCAATGCAAACAGTCTTTTGCTATGAAGTATGTTCCGTGGATCAAGCCACTGATCCCCAAGGTAAGTGAATATAGCTTTTATGCCTTACCACAGTCTTTTAATAATGGACAGGGTATGCCCCACTTCTGGAGTTCTTTCAGCGCTACCCACAGGTACAAGGGAATTGCTAATAATGCAACCAGTCCCAAACACTAGCATGAAAAATAAAGCTCAATCCAGAGAAGTGTATATTCAGAGTCACTTCAGAAAAATTCCTTGACTATGTCATTAGCAAAAAAGGAGTTAGAGCAAATCCAGATAAAGTAAAAAGCCATGCGAGGAAAAGGTGAAAAGAGCGCCTAAATGAAAGCCCTACGAGGAGAAAGGTGAAAAGAGCGCCTAAATGAAAGCCCCACAAAGGGTGAGAAAGATCCAGAGGTTGAACGGGCGGATCATCGTACTAGGAAGATTGTCAACAAGCATATCAAGGTATAAAACAATTCCTAGCATAACCACCCTTGATGAGCAGACCAATCTGAAGGGGAGACCTGCATTTGTATCAATTTGTCATGGATAAAGCTATGTGCACCGTGGTTATTCAAGAAGAAGAAGGTCAGCAGTTCTCCATCTATTATGTTAGCAAAATGTTGAAGGATGCGGAGATAAGATATTCGAAGCTAGATAAAATGGCTCCCACGGTTGTGACAACATCCATCCGCGTTAAACCATAGCTCCAAGCATAACCTCAACATGATCGAGATCAAGATCAAGAGCCGGCTTCACCATCATGATTCAACATTGAACACACGAATGATGAGATTGAAAGGCGAGTGCATGCCGCTCTAGATAGACAAGAGAACAATGCAGAAAGATATGCCATCCAGTTAACAGGAATTCACCATTCACAGCGCGAATCATGGGGTACGAGGCGAAAAAAATGATTAAAGCTTCCAACTTGCCACAATATAAAATAAAAGAATCAATATAAGCGGGACATTACATATCCCGAACCCAAAGGATGGGAGCATGTAACCGTTGGAAGAAACGCCAAAGCGTACTACAGGTTGGCCACCACACTAAAGCTTGCTGGGAGTTGGCAAACTAGATAGCTTTGTCCAGAATAACAAATAACAAGACGACAAGCAAAAGACAGATCCCAACAAGAAATTCAAAAGTGTCATTAATGTCATAGCAGATGGACCAGTGTATCGGCCACCCGTGGAAAAAGCAAAAAATATCCGTTCTGGATAAAACATCCCTCAATTGCCCCTTTTGCAGAAACAGGTCCAGTAATCTCTCCACATACAGATGCGTTGACAATTGAAGGATGGGAGATGAAATGAAGCGAGTAATGGTAGACACGGGCAGTTCTTGCAATGTCATCACCATAGGTGCATTCGCCAAACTAAAGGTTTATCCGATCCAAATAGAAACAACCATTGTTGACATCATGGGAGTGACAGGTCACACTATCCGGACCAAGGACCAGGTAACTTTGGAATGCAAGCTGGCGGATGATGATCAAGCGTGGATTGGTGATCTGGAGTTCTCTATTATGAATGGATAATCAGCTTATAACATCATTCTTGGGCAGCCGTTCATCTCAGAGGTTGCAACCCTAATTTCCATCCGTCGTATGGCAATGTACATTCCCACCAGCAAAGGAGGAATAATGATTAACGGGAACCAAAAGGCGGTTCAAGAGACCTACTCGGCGTCGCTATCGATCCGCCCACAATTCAAAGATGATGAAGGTGAGGAAGATGAACTTGTCACTACAGCTTTGGGCGACACAGAAACACTCCTTATTGCTGATGGAAAGCGGGTGCGGATCGCCAAAGGATTAAAACCTGAGATCAAAGAGGATGTTACGAAAGTTCTCATTGAGTCTGAAAGCCTATTTGCATAGGAGAATGAGATCCCCACAGGAGTAAGCCCAGATGTGATTACTCATAAGTTAAACATCATTAATGATGCGGTTCTAGTTGCTCAGAAAAAGACGGAACCATAGGCCTCAAAATCAGTATTTTTACGTATTCTTATATGTGCATTAAACTGTTATAGTATCCTATATTTTATAATTTATTATTTCTTACCATACTTCTTATATTCATTTGCCTAGTTTTGTTCTATATCTTTCCAAATTCTATAGAAGAAGAAATAGCAAAGCTGAAGAAGGCAGATGTAATAAAAAAGGTGATATACGCCCAGTGGCTGGCGAATGAAAAGTTCCACAGGCGGATCAATTACCTGAAAGATAGGACAATTGATCCCCATCACGGGCGGATCCCCTTTCCACAAAGATAAGAAACACAGACCCTCAAGAGCTTTCAAATGAGCTCAACTCTCTCCTCAAAGACATGAAAAATATTGGTCACCATCAAAAGCGGGTTAAAATTATCTCAAACATGAGAAAATTACACCTTAAACTTTCTCCTTAAAGATAGGAGAACAATAATCTCAGCGGCGGATCGATCTACCTCAAAGATAGGAAACGATTGATCATCGTCAGTGACAGAGTTAAAACATTTCTCAGACGTGAGAACTTTACACTCTCAAATACTCTTCCCAAAGAAGAGTCTCAAGACCTGGCGGCGGATCGATTCACCTCAAAGATAGGAAGCAAAATCGATCACCTAAGGCAGCTTAACTTCCTCACCAGGAATAAAAGCTTCTAACCTTCACAAAGGTTCACACATTGGGGTACGGCTGGCCACCTACCCTAAACAATCGGAGAAATCCTAAACCAGATTCTAAAAAGTTACTTGCTAAAAGATATAATGCATTAGTAAAAATAGTTCTGGAAAGAAAAGGGTTCATCCAACAATGAAGCCTCGTCTTCATCCAAGTAATGAAGCCTCGTCTTCATCTCCAAATAATGAAGCCTCGTCTTCATCCAAGTAATGAAGCCTCGTCTTCATCCAAGTAATGAAGCCTCGTCTTCATCTCCAAATAATGAAGCCTCGTCTTCATCCAAGTAATGAAGCCTCGTCTTCATCTCCAAACAATGAAGCCTCATCTTCATCAAAGTAATGAATTCACGTCTTCATCATAGAAATAACGAAGTCTCGCCTTCACAAATGCAAAGTAAAAACACTTTGGAAAATGAGCAAAGGCTAAAAAGGCAAGTGCCTAGAGTGCCAAAAACCTCCACAAAATGCACAAAAGTCCCTAAATGGCTGATCATTCTTACTGATCCCTAAGGTCGGGTCATTCTCCTCAATATGGCAGAACTGAAGAAAAAAAGTCCCTAAGGCGAATCATAATCCTATGCGGTAGGAACAAATGGTCCCATAAAGGGCAGGTTATTCCTTTCTAAAGGAAATATAACTCTCAAGAAGCCCCTAGAGGCTAACAATGGATACGGTTGGCCACCTATCCACGAAGAAGCAAAATCCCCTAAAAAGCGTATCATATCCCCCATCTAGGGCGGGTCCACTTTCCTCCAAGATAGAAAAATGAAACACCATTTAAACAGCCCTAAAGAGCTTTTTATACCTTTAGGGGGGCTTCTGATAACAACCCAAATTATTCTTAAATAAGGAATAAGGGAAAATTAATAGAAATAATGGCAAACCATTATTCCTTCTAAAAGAGATATTTATGCATGATTAATATGAAATTAATGATAATTAATGCAGGGGCGAATATGCAAATAACGAGGAAAAGGAAGGAGTCTCTAGCATTATACCACGCCACATGGACCATGGCGAGATACGCCCGATGAGAGCGAGTAGCGGAGACCCGCCATAGCTCTCAAGGAGAACGTACATACGCCTTGACGGATCAAAGAATACGAAAAGACGCCTTTATTACCATCCATGAATGGGAATAAATACAATTAAATGGCAATTAATAGCCATTAAAGGGGAATAAAGACTTGACTGTTCGAATACCTTAACTCTGAGGGTTTCAATGCTAAATACTAGGATTAATGGAGAATTGATAGCAATTAAAGACGAGTAATGACACGACTCTTCACCTGCTTCCCCATTAATGCTGAAGGTTACAAAAACCTATATAAATACCCCAGCTTCCTAGGATCAAAGGTACACTTACTGATTCTTTACTTTTGTGCTTACAGTTTATTCTCAGAAATATTAATGACTTTGGCATCGGAGTGTCCCCGGCCGATCCCAACGGCGCCTCACAGGGAAGTGCTCCGATCAAGGATTTTTCCATAAGTTATCAGTATTTTACTCAACTTTGGCTGTGTGACTTTCATCTGTTGACTTAGTCTTGAATTTTACCCTTGTTGACTTCTGGTCCTTACTCTTAAAATCAATTTACTCAACATTGAACAGACATATTAGTACAAATAAATCAAAGCATTTAAATTTAATGTGTTGAGATATTCTATTATGGGTTACTTAATTTTTGTCAAATCAAAATCATGTGGAAAGGTGTTTCAACAACAATGAGATTCTTTTACTGGTCCCCATATGTCTGCATGAATTATGTCGAAGCATTCTTTTGCTATACTGTGACTTAAAGAAAAGGGTTGTTTTCTCTGTTTGGCTCTTTGAAAAATATCACATGGTATTGCCTTGAAGCAATTGAAATCATTACATGATAGGTTAAGGCCTTTTAATCGCTCATAAGAGGGATGGCCAAAACATAAGTGCCACACATCGGCTTTGATTGAAAAAACAGAATGAAAACTATTCGGCAGTGGGTATTCCAGGTAATATAGGCCTTCATGTTCTCTAGCCAAGCCAATTTTCTTCCAACTTGTTGTGTCCTGTATTTCACACATTTGACCGGTTATTACTATGCGTAACTTTCCTGTGTTCAATAGTTTGCTGGTTGAGATTAAATTGTAATAAAAAGTAGGTATACATAGGACATTATGAAGTATAAACTGTGTGCTAAGAATCACTGTGCCTATGTGTTGGGCTTTGACCCTTCCCCGTTTGGTAGATTTACCCAACACTTTTCTATGTTGGCATACGAACTGTATAGCCTAACATCACAAATGATGTGGTCAGTGGCCCCTGTGTTTATTATCCAAAATGATGAGATAGAGTTAGGATTTGAAGCTTTACGAGAACCTTCTCCTTTGACGAAGGTGTTAACACTACTTCCCGAGCTAGAGCCTTCCCTGAAGGCTTCTGTGGCAATAGGGCAACTAGTGTGTGATATTGCTCTTTGGTGAGGGAAAAAGGTTATGTGTTTGGCTGTCTGTTATCCTCCTCTCCTGAATCTCCGTTGTCCCTGTTCTGATTCACTACGATATTTGCTTTGGGTTGGTTGGTTTTGAAAGGACTGCTTCTGTTTTTATTTTCGTAGTTCGGCGGGTACCCATGTTTTTTGAAGCATATTTCCTCCGTGTGACCTATATTACCACAATATGTACACAAGGATGAGCTTTTGCTATTTGTTTTTCTGTTGTTATACCTTGAGTTCCCTTGTTTGTATCCCTTGTTTTTAATGTTTATAAACCTTGCGAATATGTTGCTTTCATCTCCTTCGCTGTTTTTGGCAGGTGCGAGACCTATTTGCCGTTCATGTTGGATTGCCAGCGCGAAAGCCTTGTTCAGAGAGGGCAATGGCTCAATCAAGAGGATTTGCGAGCAAATGGTTGAATAAGAATCGTTCAAACCCTAGAGAAAGGTTATAACTTGGTCTGCGTCTTGTTGATCTCGGAGGATCTTGAAAGCGTCACAACTGCATGTCTGTCTATAGGTGCATTTGGGCATCGGCCTGAGGTTCATCAACTCGTCATAAAGGATTTTTAGGCAGGTATAATATTCTGAAACATTGCCATTTCCTTGCTTAAGGTTATGTATCTCCCTGCGTAGCTCTAGTATTTTGAGTGAGTCCGCTTATGCAAAACATTCTTTCGGGTCTGCCCAGACTTGGTCCGCCTTGTCGAGCCACATGATGCTCCGAGCGATAGATAGTGACAACGCATGGTATATCCATGACATGACCATATTGTTGTACCTCTCCCATTGGTTGTACATTGCATCATCGAGTGCAGGGGCTTTAATGGTGCCATCGACAAAGGAGAACTTGTTTTTGGACATCAGCGCGACCTTAACGGCTCACGACCATTGGTGGTAATTTGGTCCGGTGAGGACTTAGGATGCCAGGGATAGGGCAGTTGTTTCATTTTGAGGTAAATGATAAGGACTGCTAGAGGTGATTAAAGGAGCAGTCATTGTGATTCAAATGAGGAACCTTTAGAAGGATATTTTCTCTGATACCATATTAATTTGAATAAGGGAAGAAATCAAATTCTTGTATTTCTTATTAAGGAAAAATAGTAACTAACTATTACATTTATATTCAAATGCTAGGTGTGCTAATCAAGCAAACTTAGTAGGCAAAGAAAGGAAAGACAAGTGTTCTAATCATAGCCATTAATCACAATCCTTGTGATGAATGGTGGTGATGTTCTTGTGGAGGATTTGAGTGTGGCTGATCCTATTGTAAGCAGGTGAAGCTCTTCTAGAATCTACCATTGTGACGAAAAGACGAAACTGCCCCCAGCCTTAGCACAAAGACTAAAAGACCATTGGACAGTTGAAGGGATTGGCGTGTTGTGACTATATGTCTTGGAAGCTGTTGTACTTGAGTGATCTTATCTTCTTCTTATGCTTGAGAATCGAGAAAGCAAAAAAGGAAAACGAAAGGACTCTTTCTTCCTCTCTATTGTTCGATCCTCTCTTCTTTTGTAACAAAAACATTCCCTATTTTCATTACTGTAATCAAAGCATTCATAAATAACCTTAATTCAAACCTATTCATAACCACTACTTTCCCTTTATTCCTAGGTTCCTGACTATCAGGGATGTTATGTTTTACTTTGAAACATTTAATCCAAACATCACCAATTCACACAACACAAAACTTTAATTAACAGATAATTAACATCAATCAATTAGGAACATCCATACAAATACTGGATCTTCACTACAAAAACATGGGTTCTTCGTTCTTTATCAAGATTAAACTACAAGTCGATTTACAAAAATGCAGTTGAGCATGAACACAAAAGCCAATTTTACTCAACGAACCTTAAGGTGATTAATGATGTTTCATTTGGTTAGAGGTTCAATTCTCTATATCTACATTTAAAGAAATATTTTTCATTTCATTTATATATAAACGGAGATTAATCGGAGATTACCCATCGGGACTCTACGGGTACGGAGATCCTCGCAGGACGAGGATACCATTTCTCGGCTCCGCCCGCCCCGCCACAGAGACCATATTGGTCCCGTCCCCTGTAGGGTTGAGGAGGGATAAGACTCTTATCTATTACTCCCAAACAAACAGCCGACATGTCCCTGCTACCAAACACCCCGTTTATGCATTCATTTCTCCCCTCCCATTCCTCTTTTTCATTTCCGCCGCCCTCATCGCTTGCCGGCGCTGTAACCCTTCATCCTTCTCTGTTGCTTTGAGTTTTCTTCCTCGCCGACATCCTAACCCTCATATTTGCTTCGGTTCGCGGTTCGCGGTTCGCCGACGCTGTGAGTCACGTTTAATTTCTGTTTCCCCTTTGCTGATTTAAGATAATTAGCTTATTTCTCTCCGTTTGGTGCAGTTTTTCTTTCTGTTTTGCAGTTAGGAAAATGTAGGAAATTTGATTTTGTTTTCTATGAGTATAGACCTAGAATCCGTTTGACGTAATGGTGGGATATGTTGATGATTAGAGCTACTTGTTTGCTACAGAGTTTAATGTGGTCTTTCCACATCTTTCCCTTGATCATCATCCATTTCAACAAATTGATTATTTTTTTCTTAATATTTTTTTTTCCAAAGAACAATTAAGAAAGTAATTTTATAAATTTCATTTCGTTTTTTGGGCTATACATGCATGATTCATGAATAACATTATTGAAGCTCCTGCCTCCAGCGATGGCGTCCTATTCGAAGATCCTGCGGCATAAATAAGTTTTATCTCTCAGATTTGTTAACTTAATTTTGTATAAATCTGGAAAGCTATGAGTATCGAGTCAGTTGGTTCAGTTATTATAATGGGAAAAGTTGGTTGTTTTTACCATTCCTCAATGGCGAAACTTTTTTGTCTTGCGAGTGGGAATTGTTGTGGTCTAGAAAATTTTCTTCTTAATGCTTATGATGGATTTGTTATTAACAATTGCTTGCTTATAGTTATCTAGCTGTTTGCTTGAATCTTATATTTCAATTGTTAGTTGCATATAAAAATTAGGCCGGTTCGGTTCAGGTTTTTTAATCTGAGGGATTAGAGGGGAAAATCTGTCTGATATCCTCGTTAGGTTAGGTTTTGAAGAGTAGTTGATTGAGTGATTTTTACAACTTTCTGGTACACTTTTTAGTATAATATCAACAATTCATCCAACAATTGAGCTGATGACCTAGTGAACAGTGAACTAACGAGTAGTGACTGGTTGATATCTAAATTACCTTCCTTGGTTTGTGTTCTTGGCTATTTATTGAACTTCTTTGCTTTATAGGTTTAAACGTTGTGTTTTCTTCTCTCAAGCAGTCATGCTTAAGGTTTTAAAGTTTTTAGTTGGAATTTGGTACTAGCTCTTGTTTACAATAAACCTCTTGCAATGTTTCGTTAATATTCGCTTCAAGACATTCTTATTCAGCTGCTAGTTTGGTTTCTATTATAATTATGACCCTGCCCACCTATCTGACAACTGCATTTGGAATGAAAAACGAATTTTAGCTTCTTTGCAATTATCTAGTTTGTATGTTCTTTCCCGTGGTTGGAAGACGATTTCCAACTTCCAAACCATCATCATTACATCAAAAGTACTAATGGAGTAGACTAACACCTTAGTACCTTGCTCTAGAAAGCTAATTAGCACCTGTATTTCTTCTTGTTCATTTATCTACTTGTATTATTTTCCCTGTATTTTTTTTTATATAAGTAATTGTTTATACTCGGGATCGTGCAGGTTCCGAATTATTTGACAATAATGGAAGCCAAAATTTTCCGGTTTCTTAAGATTGTTGGTGTTGGATACAAAGCAAGAGCTGAAGCAGAAGGGCGTCTTTTATATCTGAAATTGGGATACAGTCATCTGAAAACGCATTGCGCTGGTACTCCTACTATGTTCACAAGTGATTTTCTAGTAAAACCCCGATTTAGTAAAAATGGAGTATCTAAGACACAATCAGCAGGTAACCAACGACATAAAAGCAGTCTAGTAGGAACCTCAGAGACTACATGTGCAACAACTTATCCTAAATCCTTCTGTGAGTGGCTAGCTGGAATTATCGATGGTGATGGAAGTATTCAAGTTAATAAACAAGGATATACTTCTCTTGAAATTACTATGGGACTTGAAGATCTACGACTACTACGATATATCCAACATATGCTTTGTGGAAGTATTAAAATGCGAGCAGGTGCTAAAGTTTATCGTTATCGACTACATAATCAACTTGGTATGATTAAACTAATGAATTGTATTAATGGTCATATTCGAAATTCAGCACGACTACTTCAACTACATAATGTCTGTCAAGTACTGGATATCCCTGTAATTCTACCTATTACACTAGATGCTCAGTCAAATTGGTTTGCAGGATTCTTTGATGCTGATGGTACCATTGTCATCACTATGAAGGATCGACTACCTCAGCTAAGTATTCAAGTAACTAATAAACTTCTACAAGATGTAGAGTCTTATAAGGTAGTATTTGGAGGAAATGTCTACTTTGATAGTAGTAAAAATGGTTGCTATCAATGGTCTGTACAAAGTCGAAAAGATGTTATCGTGATGCTAGATTACTTTAAATCAAGTACTTTCCGAAGTCATAAATCACGACGATTCTTCCTTATTGAAGAATATTACAGTCTTTACGATCTTAAAGCATTTAAACCTGACAGTATTCACCATAAAGCATGGCTAGCTTTCCTAGACAAATGGAATAAGTTGATGATATAGTCCACCTTTTTTCTATTCATCTGCTTGTATTAGTAGAAGAGAGAAGCACCCTGAAGTTTCTGGTATCATAAGTCACATTTGTTTGTATTTTTCGGTTTATGCCATGATCAGTATAGGTGTTCTTGGATTTCTCGTTTGGGCTCATCATATGTTTACTGTGGGCAAAACAATGTAGTTTGTTGCACGGGAATTGACAAGCAAAGGGTGCATCAGTTTGCTGCTTCTGTACGTGGTTGCAAGCCTCCAGAAGTTTACAAAGGTAAGGGTATAATGTGTATAGATGAAGTTATCAAGAGGAAACAAGGCAAAAAGTCAAAATGAAGAATGCATGATACTGCTAGCAAAGTGTTTGGCGTAGCTCCGTCCATGGCAATTATTTTTCTGTTGATAAAAAAACCAAGTTCAGTTTAGGGATTTAGTGAGTTAGAAAGCACTCAAACTAGTGGTTCATAGTTTCAGATTAATATAACTCTTGATTTTATAATACTTGATTCTACTTCTGTCTGAGGCGCTTTTATCATTCTATGCTGAATTATGTTGATTGCAAGCAAGAAATTGTATTTATATCATATATAAACACAATTATGATGTGAGAATCTGGATTGTTTGTAGAGAGGGAAGAGATTAAAGTATCAGTTAATAAGGCAGAGTGAGGCTCAAGATATGTTTTCAGATATTGGTATTTCCTAGATTTCATGAGTTGCTTCTTCCATTTTTTTTTACATATATTAATAATTTGTTACCGAATGTGGTTGTTTTTGTTTGTGTGATGTTGCAAGGTCCATAATCAGTGGCAATAGACTTAACTGAGAGCTTTCATGTACGTATCTTGTTGTCGATCCATATGTGTATTGATTTAACTAAAATGATGAGTGATCATTCTATAATTAGATTATTTTTGTGTGTAATGTTTGAAGGTCCATAATCACTTGCTATAGGACTAACAGTTAGCTTTCTGCTCACTCCTTTATAAGTATTTGGAATCAAATCTAAGTCTCTTTCCTTTATTAAATTTAATAAAAATAATAGTAATAAGTGAAAACTATCTCACGATTTTTGCATTTTTTTTCTTTAGATTCTTTTATTGTCAGTATATAATCAAGCCTCCATGCTGGTGAAATCTAATTCTCTAAAATTAACTCGAATGATGTTGCTCTTGGACTTGGTTCATAAGTCTAGACATTCAAGTTAAGCTAACACTCTTTGAAAACAAGACTTAAGCATGATTTATCAAAAGTAAGAAAAGGTTCATTTGAGAAAACATAGTTAGATCTTAAATGAATTGTGTATAAACTTTGAGGTCTGATTTGTTCTGAATTGAAGGGACATTCTCAATGTATTTCATAAAAGTTCTTATCTAATAATGTGCAATCATCAAAATTCTTATCATTTTAATTTGTTGGAACACAAACTGTCTTAAGGAAAGAGATTTCCCTATCATTCTTTGAACAACTTTAATAAGAAGCACATCTATCATCACAACAATCAAGTAGCGGGTTCCAAAATGTTGAATTGAGATCGGACTGTTTAGGTGTGGTTCAGGCAATCAGTAAAGGTTTTCAGGCTATTTCTTATTTTTCAGATATTATAGGAGATTGTATTCATTTGATTCATGAGTTAGACAACGCGTCTATCTCTTTTGTTAAACGTGCAGCGAACTGTGCAGCTCATTGTCTTGCTAGAGCGGTCAGTTCTTCATCTGTTCGTGGAGAGTGACATTGCACTCCTCCTTTTTTAGATTCTATTCTTGTAACTGATGATTCTTAATAAAGCATTCTTTTATTCAAAAAAAAAAAGTGGCGAGTTCCAAATAAAGAGTGGCGTTCCGGATAAAAAAAATAGGATAGAGCTAAAACAAACATTAACATACCAAAACATCTAGTATGATTCTGCTAAAATTGTAAGATTTCAACCCAAAGCAATATCAACTTCAACTTAAAATTTTATTAATATGTCAAAACATCTCTATACAAGACAAGCAAGGTCAGGTTAGAACCTCTGCATTGGGCATATTTACATAGTAGATCTATATTTAACCTTAAATTGAGTAATAATAACATCTTTGGTTCGATTCCGATTCCGCCTGTCCTTTCAAATGCTCAAAACCTCTTATTGCACTCCATACAAATCAGTTGTCAGGTTCAATACTAAAAAAGCTTAGAATGTTGACACGGTTAACAGTGTTCTTCGCCCGACAAAACAAACTTAAACCTGAAGAGTTGGGTGGTTCTGTTGGCCTTGACGCTTTAGATTTGTCCCATAATGCACTCAGTGTCCACCACAAAACTTCTCTTAATTTCTAGTGACATTTCGGGTTCTTCCTGCCGAGATTGGCAACTCCATTTCTCTTGTCCGGCTTAGGCTTGTCAATAGCAGAATCAGTGGAAACATTCCCAAAGAAATCGGTTTCCCCAAAAGCCTCAGTTTTCTTGAGGTGTCTGATAATCATCTTGGCAGGGGCGGTTCCTGCAGAAATCGGAAATTGCAATGCGCTTAAAATGTTGAACCTGAACAACAATACCTTTCAAGGTATTTTGCCTAGCTTGTCTCTGTTTCAACATTTCCAGAACTTACTCTCTTTCTCTTCTTCTCTCCTTTACGAGGTTGCGGGATTGTAAAACCAGATTGGAGCATGCTATGAATCAAACGTCTAACGGTGATGTTAGGAATAAGATAATCATTTAGCATATCATTTGCCCCGCAAACACAACTAAAGGTAGAAAGTATTAGATGATCTCTGATACATTGATCACAAAAGCTATTGTAACAACACTTAGTAAAGGTAGCATCTTCCATTGGTCCTTTGCATAAAGGACATAAAAGTTCAAGTGGAAGAATTTTAGGAGATGAACAATATTTGTTGGAAGTTATGGCTTCTTCCCTGTTTTTTCTATCATCTGGATTATTACCACAACTGCTGCTGCTGGTAATAGTAGAATTTGAAGTAGAGCTCTTGGGAATTGGAGAACCATTCGAATTTGTAGTAGTAGGAGCAGAAATGGTAGAATTAGAAGCAGAGCTCTTAGGAATATGAGAACCATTTGAATTTGAAGTAGTATGAGCAGAAATGGTAGAATTAGAAGCAGAGCTCTTGGGAATATGAGAACCTGGAATAACAATGGCTCTAGTGTCTATAAATCTACACCTTCTTCCTCCAGGAACCCTCTTTATAAGGACTTTTGTATGACTTGGAATTAACATATTATCATCGTAACAATCATTTGTTTGAGCATTTATCACGGTAATATCAAAATCATTACCCAAACATAATCCAGCATTTTTCTTCCCTTTATATTTCAATTCGTAAACTCTTTGTTTAAAAGCTGAAACTGAAATAAAAGGCTCTTTCACAGAAACTGAATCATAGTTTTTCTCACTCTTGAATTTGAAATATATTGCCATTATAGCCTCAATATACAATGGATATATAGTACGACAAGGCTTGAAATTAAAGCAAACAATACAAACAGAAAAAATTGATTGCAGAAGCTGCAGTTAGGGCACTAGAGACGAAAGTTGATGTCGATGATGCAACTCCGATTCTCAGAAAAATGAAACACTAAACAGCAAACACATCAATTGATTACCCAAACATAACCGTAGAAGCAAATCGGGAGTGAATGAAGTGCAACCCTAATAGCAACTGATTGGAGAAAGCAGCAGCAGCAGCAGCAGCAGCAGAAAGCAAGTCGATCGCCAAAAATCAAAGCTTCGAAAAAGATTTGAATGGAACAAACTGCGTTGAATCGTCTCTTGATGGAATTGATATGGATCGAAAACTTGGACGAGAGAGGGAATACTCCGCTGTTGAACAAGGCGGCTATTTATAGGAAACCCTACGCCTAAACGCGTTAAATTTCTTCGCTTGTTTCCTTTTTACTTGCCCACTTCTTTTCCGAGTCTGTAAAGAATAAGATAAAAGGTTTTTGTTTTTTTTTTCTTTTTCGAACCAATATAAAATGTCCCCTGAAAAACTTGGTTTTTAAAAATATTTATCAAAAAGTTATCAGATTTCTATAATTTTATAATATTAATTTAATCTTTTGTGAATAAAAAAAATAAAACATAGGATAACATCGAGATATTATCCATGAGATCAAAGAGGATATTTACCAAAACGACAACGTATTGGGGCGGTCAGGAAAGCAATGGTGTATCAAGCAAATCATCCAAATAGCGGATCACCTAGATTCCGCCACACGTTATCCGTAGTCAAACCTACGTGAGACCCGCCATCATGCCTCGATCCGCCCGTTGAACGGTTGAGCCGATTCCCAATAAAGGCAATTAATGGAACGTTAATGAGCTAACGGCCACACTTAAAGGAGATCCGTAACCGCCATTAATGAGGCATTAATGGAGACTTTCTGGTTACTAGAAGTTACGATCACATGACTATAAATAGCTTGCATCACAAGCTATCAAGGTACACATTCACATTCACACTCTAAATCCTATCTCTCGTCAATACAGTTTATTCTTTATTCCTATACTGACTTTGGCATCAGAGCTTCCCCCCGCCGAACCCAACGATGGCCCCCACAGGGAAGGAATCCGATCAGAAGTTCATCGCCAGTTATCAACATAATAATGTAAGAGTTACTAAGAGTGGAAGTTTCTCCGGATTATTCAACCCCATCTTATATGACTAATCCTCCATAAAGAGCTCGATGGAAGAAAACGAGGGATGGGTTCCTCAAGTGTAATGTCGACGATGCTACTTTTCAGGTAGCTAATGTATGTGGTGTAGGAGATGTGGTTTGCGACGAATTTGATGTCTTTCATAATTATAGCATCCCGGGGTCCTTGATTCCAAGATTGTTGAAGGTCATGCCCTTCGTGCTAGTCTTATTCAAATGGTATCTCTTAATGTACAAAGAGCGAAGTTTGAAACGGATGCCAAGATTGTTGAAGGTCTTGCCTTTCGTGCTTGATATGGTAAAATATATCGAATGGACCTCCGGAAAACCCATAACCTATCATTTGGACCGGCCCAGTTAGGGTCCCCGAAAGGATCCAATTGCAAAATGAAGCTTCAGACCTCATAAACACGCTAAGCTCAATTAGAGAGGGAATCAATGCTAGTCTTATTCGGATGGTATCTTTTAATGTACAGAGTGTATAGTTTGAAACGGATGCCAAGATCGTTGCTGATGGAGTTAATTCTAGCAAATTGCACCTCTCTGAATTCGGTACCATTACTCAAGACTGTAGAAATATTCTCCTTGATAACACGGACTTTTCATTTTTTTTGTTCCTTGTATAGCAAATTATGTTGCCCATCTTGTTGCTAAACATGTTTGTTCCAATACTGACGACTTCGTCACTGATATTACCCCTTTTTAGCTTGTTGATGTAATCGCTAAGAAGAATTTATTCGCACAATACATCATAATTGGAACCATTTTAGTTATTAGGCTAAAAATATATTGTATTTGACTTGAAAAAATCATTTGATTATAGATGTTTATCCTACTATATGATAGAGGTCTTAGTTATAAAATCGAGGCGATAAAATTATAAATTTGAAAAAAATTTGTGGATCTATCATTCTCTTGTTTTTTTGATGAGTAAGAATGCCATAATGCCATAATTATGGATCTTCTCTATAGTTACTCTCAAGTTGCTCAATATAGAATAATGTCATAAGGTTAGATGAAAAAAAAAAGTGTTATAAAGTCTACTCTTGCACACCTAAAAAATTCATTAATCTCAATAGTTTAGTGATTTTAACTCTGAATATCTATCGGTCTCCAAAAATCAATCAATTATTTTGAACCAAGCAATCGGTTAAAATATATAAAAAGAAACGTAACAGTAAAATTTATGGATGATAGAGAAGATTTTTAGGTTGGGGGTTTTCATTTTTACCATTTATTACTAAATTCTAAAGATGTCTTTTTATTTATTTTTATATTTTACAGTTCTCAAATTCATTTCGGTTCATCGATTTGATACTGGTTCATCGTCCGACTCTGATTCTTAACAGATCAACAACGTTAACCCAACTTATATACAACGTTAATTGAATATATGATCTATTCGTTTCAAACCTGCCGGTTCGATTTTTAAAACATTGGTTATAACTAGTTAGAATAAATCTCTATGTATCTTGAAATTAAATATTTATTATAAAGTCTATCCTTATACACCAAAAAAATTCATTGATCTCAATATCCATCATAGTTTTAACTTTGAATGTCTTTCTCAAAAAAAACAATTGATTGTTTTTTCAAGCAAAACCAATCTTATCGTCGACACTTTCGCCATCTCCTCCACTATTTTGACTCTCCCTTCCATCATCACCCACTAAAATTAACCCTCACAAACTTCCTCTTACGACGTACTTGATGTCGTTACTCAAGGGGCACTGTTTGGCCATCACATTGACAAAACAATCATTCCTCTCCTTCTCGAAACTTGCCTAAGAGGGCGTTTGGTTTAGCGTTTTGTAATAGTATTTAATGATTTTACTCTAAACTGTTAGAAATAAAGTGTTCGGTAGTTATTACAAACTATTAGTGTTAGTTGTTTTGGAGCAAACAACAACAATTCACGAAAAGCCCCAATGCTGAAACTTTTCACAAAATGTTGTTTTTATTTGTTTAGCTTACCCCAAATTTTTTTCCTAAATGATACACGATTCTTTCTCCTAAAGACATACTCAATAATTCCTAAATTGACAATGATCCAATTTTCCATTTTCACCTTAATTCTAATTTTTTATAACCTATTAATCCTAACTTCACAATAATTAATCTCTAGAAGTGTAAAAACCATCATAAGATATCTTCTAGAGAAACATCATTCTTGTTTTCCGTAATGAATGAATGAATTAAGAGATCAAATAGTTTACGGAGAATCAAATAATTTTTAAAGTAAAAAATACATTAAAATTCAATTTATATATCCATTTTAGCTTTGAAAAAAGAAATAACATAAACATTGATATAGTTATAATTGATGAATCTTTTTAAATTTATACAACAGTTTAATTACTTTGATTATTTTTTTTATCAATACTGGTATAACATATTTATTTACATTGATAAATAACATATATATCTATATTATTCTTTTTACATGTAAATAACATTAATTTTTTTATAAATTTATACTAATTATCAACTAGTTAATGACAAATAGCTCGCAACCAACAACTAATAAAAAATAATGTAGAATCATAATGGTGAAATTTATAAGAAATACATAAAACAAAACATGTAAAAAGTGAAGTCAAAACTATTTTGGGTGAATGAATCCAAAGAATAAATTTCAGAATCTATAGTTACATTACATTACAAACACAAAGACGCAGTAAAAGCAAACATATATATAAGCAGCATGCAGGCAGGCAGGCATTTGCCTAATTAAAATTCAAAATACACCAGATGCATAAAGAGGGTTACTAACACTAGTTTTATTCGACGACCCTTTTTTCCTGAAGAAGAAAAATTCACCCATTAGCGGAATTATTGGCTTCTTTTTCATCTTCTTCTTCTTCTCCTTCTCTTTCACTCTTCCAAAATATCCTTTCTCCTCTCCATTAATACTCAGTATATTAGCTAATTTCGAACTCTCCATTCTTATAATCCCTCCTTTCTTCATCTTTTCCTCCTCCTCCTGGTTCTTAAAACTCACCCTTCTCGCCATAGCTGCTGCCTTTTTAGCCTCGGCCTCAGCCAACTTAGACATGTTCCTGTGAAGCTCAGCATTCAAAGAAGCCACTGCAATTTCAGTCTCCGATTCTCGTTCCTTCAGCATTTTCAGCTCCAGCTTTGTTTCCTCTAGCTCCGACTCGATCTTCTTTAAAGTCCCGAAGAATTCGTTATTGTTTTGTTCTTCCATTTCGATTTGGATTTCAATTTCAGATTGTTTCCTAGGGCTTGGAGAGGAAAAGTGTTGCCATGGAGTAGGAGGAGTGGAATAGGATTTGTGAGAGTATATTTCTCCGACGAGAATCCGTTCACCGAAAACAGCGACGGCTTCTTTGACGGAGGAAAAAGGGCGGGAGGTGTCGACTAAGGAACTGTAGTCTAATTTGGGATTGGGAGATTCCATTTGAATGGAGGAAAGAATGAGAGAAGAGAGGTGTATTTGAGAAAGGGGTTGGCTTGGCTTTTACTTCAAAAGAAAGGAGGAGGTTTTAGAGAGTTGTTTCCAAGTTAAGACTGCATCAAACAAAGAGTACGTAGATTAGGACTTGTAAACCACCCCATGATCATCTATCGCATTGTCACGTGATACTCACGTGAATGCTCATAGACACATTAATTTTAGTTCATTAGAGCTCTCCAGTCCCTATTTTGGCCTATCCAAGTTGGGATGAAGCTTGATTTCATGGTTGTGCAGGGTGTTGTTAAACATACCCTTAATTTCTCACCTCTAGCCCCGTGAAAGGACGATTATACCATTTGAAGCTTTGGAGTGAGAAATGGATGATTTTTTCCTCTCCCAACACGTGGGTGTGAGGTAATCACGCCTCACCACAGGGTGAAGCGTGTGGTAATCACGCCCGCGGGATTTGGTTTGGAAAAAAATTTATAATTTAACTCGAATTAACCTTTTAGAAATAAAAATTACGGAATTTAACTCGGATTACCCTTTTACAAATAAAATATAACAACATAAACATTAAAATAAATTAATAAACATAAAAGAGTACATATAATCTCAAAAGTGTTAAAATGTAATAAGTTCTAATAGATAAACTCATGAAAACATAATTTAGTTCGCCCGACGCCACGCGTCCATAAACTCATTCATCTCCCTCCTAATAAGTGAAGCCTCCTCTTCAGATCGGTTGGTAGCCGCTTGCTGGGTGATACGCCACAACCAGCTAACCCACAGCAAAAAAAAAAAAAAATTAACCAAATTAATCTAAAAAGTTAACATATAAATTATAATCAAATTAATCTAAACATTTAACATATAAATTATAATCAAATTAATCTAAACATTTAACAATTTAATTAAAATGTAATTATAATTTAAAAAAAAATCAAACACCACTCGAGCGTATGAACATCACGCCAGACCTGTGGTTCGGGCGTTTGAACATCACGCCCGACCTGTGGTTCGGGTGTGATGTTCAAACGCCCGAATCACAGGTCGGGCGTGATGTTCATACGCCTGACTGCGATTCCGGTGATTCTAAAAAAACGGCCACAGATTCAAAATATAAGCTAAAATCATCAAACGAAAACCGTAAATCATACCATTTTCGCTTTCCCTTTACTGCCTTTGTCACGATCCATGTTTTGGTTGACTAATTTGTCCGGATTTGATCGAAAAGTCTATAGAGTGTTTGAGAGGTTTTGTATTTTTTTAAATTTTAGGCAAAGAGTAGTTCGATCTATTCCCGAGGCCAGAGGTATGAATAAGTGACTAGGTATAGTAATTCACTTCATAAAAGGAGGAGACATCAACCATCCTATACTTGTCTTATCTGATCATCACGACAGTTGGCAAATTAAATATAAAACTCTCGTTAACAAAGGTTATTCATTTTATTTGATTTTATTTGCGTTCAGAAAATGAATAATATTATTTTAACTGAATTAGAATTCGACAAGAAGAGACATTAAATAAAAAAAATATCAAGATTTATATGTAAAAAAAATAAAAACAAAAGGTTGAATTCACTAAAATTGAAATCATCATCCATATGTATTTTTACTTTCAATAGTAATATTAATTTTGGATTAAGGTGTAAAAATACCGCTAACATTTTAGGTTTAGGAGTGAGTTTACTTCTAATATCTAAAATGATACAATTTTACCCCTAACATTGGAAGCCAAAAGCAATTTTACTCCTAACGTTGATAAATTGGGTTAATTTGAGAAATAATTCATCAAACTGTCTTTTCAGTCATGAATCTTGTCATCTATACTTCACACGTACATCATTTTATCAATAACAAATCACAAACATATGTTGGGATGTGAAAAAAATATACTGTCTTTTTGTACGAATTAAATAAAAAAATTTAAAAAATTCATCGAATTTATAAATATTAATTCTCTAATTATATTATTAAATTATAAAAAACATGAAATCCTTTTTTTAGAACGAATTATTATGCAATTGGTGCAGACTAAGGAACAAAAATATTTATATTTTATAATAGTGTCTGAAATTGATCTAATTTATCAACGTTAGGGATAAAATTGCTTTTGGCTTCTAACGTTAGGGATAAAATTGCACCATTTTAGATGTTAGGAGTAAAATTGCTCCTGACCCAAAAATGTTAAAGGTATTTTTACACCTTAATCTATTAATTTTAGTAGTATTAATTAAACGCCTTCAATTTATAATGTTAAACTTCAATTAAAATTGAAAAATAATAATGTTTTTTTTTTACGGAGAAAAATAATAGTGTTGAAAGTAGTTATTTGTAATGATTCTAGTTATTCGGTGAGTGGTTACATATTGAAATAATAATTATGATAATTTTGAACTAAATTTTACATTTATTTTGTCTTGCATCTCACACTCGGCCAGCTTTAATTAGTAGTATAAAGTTAATGTTTCTTTTTAAAAAAGAGTATGCAGTTAATGTTATGCATTATAATTATATGATTTTTCATGACTTATTAGAAAAGAAAGAAATGTTTTAAAGCTGCAAATCAATTGAAAATATATTTCATTCCTATATTTGCCCTCTTTTTTGTTCGGTCTCTATTTTATTACTTAGTAATATGTGAAACATGCATGTTGATAACACGTAAACAAACTAGTATACCACGTAGATTAATGACCAGGTTCCACTTAATAGTAGGATGCATAACTGTCACGAACATGTAGACCAATAAAAAAAAGCATGCTAACCCAAAAAGATGTTAAACCTTATTATTATGATTTGCTGTTAGCACACGTCGAATCTCGTTGAACCCAGTAGAGTATATACTCTCATTAATATCGATACGCATGTCTTGAGTAACGATTACAATACGGAAATTTACAAACCGCTAAAAATTCTCTCAATACCTTATAAACAGAAAGAATGATTGTGCACCCAAGGTGCATGCATCATTATAGAACCCTATCTTATTCCGCATCTTTATCATTTCAAATTTTGCTAACTATTATACATCAGAGCGAGATCGCCACATTTGACTCCTTTATGTCTTATTGTAAGAGTTTACTATCACCAATCATGTACTAGGAGTTCCTCATTAAGATTTTCTACATCAAATTGGTGCGGTTAGCATGGATGGAACCTCATAACCATGGCTCACGTAAAAAAACAACAACAGATCCCTTTCATTACCTTAACCCCTAGAAAGAACCTTTCTGTAAGAGCCTAAAACACCACTACATGTTAATGGAAGTCTTATCACATTCTAAACTACAATCCCCGAGTTAGAGCAACGCCTAAACGACTATCTAGGACTTATGGATTTGGAAAGGAGTAAATTCATTAATGGTCTCACAAAGCAATTGATCTACAACATGGATATGGTCTAAGAAAGCATGAGTTAGTGAGGTAAGACCACCCTGCCGAGATGGATCACGTTCAGACCTAGCTTTAACCGTCTAAAATGACAATCAAATGCTCGAACAAAGAGGGCTCCATAACATGATGTACTAGACATCATATTGTCTCAAACTGCCCCTAGTAAAAAGAGACACCACATGCATCCAAACATGCAGGCTCGAGGAAAATATCCAAGGAACACACACACAAACGTCGATGTCATCTCTCAAAATCACCTATATTACCCCCAAGTGAAATCATTTAGAAGAAATCATCAAAGGAATATGCTCCATACTAGAGAAACTTCGTTGAGCTAATATCTCATCGAGGTTGACGTTTATACCAAAGAAACTATATCAAGCCAAGATTTTTTCGATTTCGACATTCGCCCCGAATAAAAACTCCACCCAAAGGTCATACAAACTCCCAAATATCGATGGAGAAGGAATATATGTACAAACCTCATTAACGAGGAGGTGAATTGGAGGCTAAAAGTCATATGATGGATGCTAGAATTGATGCTCTGATCTTAGAGGTCACAAACACTAGCTCCTCTCTTTATGCACATATCATGGAGGAGCCAATGCCTCATACTTTCAAGTACCCATTATTCAAGAATAACAATAGGATGAGAGATCCCACTATGCATAACAAGAACTTTATAAGATCGTTAGATATGACGATGACCATCGATGATGTCATATGTTAGTTGTTCCCCACCATTCTCAAATAGGCAACAATATATTGGTATGATCAGCTCCACACATGGTCCATCTGGAGCTTTAATAAGATGGTAATGGATTTTGCCCAACATTTTATAACCTTCACTTTGGAGCATAAGACCGTGTAAGACCTTAACTACTCGGTTAAAGCACAGAGTGAAACTCTCCAAGAATGGGTGAAGAGATTTTTGAAGACAGCTATACATGTCCAACATCTCAATATGGGTACGGTAGTTGATGTCATGGCTGTAAATTTAGCAAATATTTTCCAAAGGAAATCATTACATGGCGGCTCTGGTCTTTCTCGAACCTCATACGATTGGCCAGAGACTTTGTGAGATGGGACATACATAAGCTTAACCTATTTCTGAATGATAGAGCCCCTAAGAATAGTTAGAAACATCAATATTATGTTGAAGGGGAAATATGAAAGAGACCACATGAGCGACTGGAATGCTATTTTTCACTACTCAATGCACCTAAGTTTTATAAAAAAGAATCAACAACATATCGAATACCCTCCAAAGCACAATTGATCCAGTCAGCGAAACAACAAAACCCATTGTGAGTTCTATAAGAGCGAAGGGCATAATACAAAGGACTATTTATAATCGAGCTTAGAGTTAAACAAAATGGCCGACAACGACCTGCTAGACCATTTCTTCAAGAAGTCAGCCAAAGTACTTGCTCGGGAATGCAAGACCCCTCATCCTTTGTGGTGCGATCATTATTATGATTTTTGTTTATGCATGTGAAGGGAGACAAAGACAACAAAATAGAGAAGAAAAAGAGAGAGAAAATAGGTAAAGTTAAATTATAGTGAAAATTAATATTATAAGGGTAGAAAATGGATATCAAAATTAATGGGTAGGGAGATGATAAGATTAGTCATAGGTCATAATGACCGGTGAATGATCTTAATGACTTTTATGTTAAAAGTGTAAAGCATAGTTATGTTTATGTTTTGTCGAGCTGGCCCGCCCAACTCACCGAGTTGACATCTAGGGGCTTCGAAATGCGACTTTAACGTGTGCCGACGTTGTCTTTTCCGCATTTGGCCTGTAAAAATGCACTAAACTCCAACAAACATTAGTCCAGGGGGCTGAATTGATTCACCAAACTTTAGATTTAAGTGCCAGACTATTTCACAGTGACATTTGGTGAATCAATTCAGCCAAAAATATTAAGCGAAAGCTTAGGTACGTATTAACTTGGCATTATTTGACTAAAAATGACTAAAAAGAAATGAAAAGTAATAAAAGTGCTAAAATGGAAGTGAAAACTAAATAAATGACAAAAATGAATTAAAATGTGGAAAACTACTATTTATTTGCTGCAATTAAAGTAAAACTCTCCTAAAAATCGTACCAAAAAATAGGGGTTTTTGACCCCTATCAAACCTCCTCACACTTTAAACTTTACATGTCCCTAAGTAAACTAAACCCCTAATCGACTAGCCAAACTAGAAAAACCTACTGGTTTTGACTAGGTGTCTGACACAAACACAAGCAGTTGTAATTACATAAATTCAGAAGCACAAAATAGAGACACAATGTCCAAAAGGCTCAGTTCAATTAGCAAAGGTCATACTTTTAACGAGCTTAAGAGATAACTAGACCTGTCCATGGGCCGGGCTGGGCCGGGCTCGGGTTAGACCAGTCGGTTTTTAAGTAAAAATGCTCAGCCCAAGCCCAGCCCAGCCCACAATTAATTTAGGCGGGCTCGGGCCGGGCTGGGCTCGGGTTTAAAAATCAAATCCCGAGCCCAACCCATATAAGCCCACCTATATATATATATATATATATATATATATATATATATAATTGTTAATTATAAAAAAATAAATATTATACTTAAAAATAAATATTTAATATATAAATATATATTTATTAATTAATATTAATAAGCTGGTCGGGCTGGGCCGGCCCGTGTTATTTTTATTAATTCCAAGCCCGCCCAAAAAATAGCAGGCTTTGACGGGCCTGGGCCAGGCTGGGCCGATGAACAATTTTTATTGTCCAAGCCTGGTCCAAGGGACACGGGCCTGGACGGGCTGGGCGGGTACCCGGGCCCGTGGACAGGTCTAGAGATAACCAATCAAACACCTCACTAATGGTCACTCAATCACACATAAAAGTATATGTGGCTCAAGTGTTTAGTCTCAGCTTTTGTTCTTGCGCAAAATTACAGTGAGTTTGCACGTTTATCCAAGTACATCTACTTTACCACTTGACTCTAATAGTATCAAAATCAACCTTAAAAATTGGTTTGTAATGTGGTTAGGGGCTGAAGGTAGGTTAAAAAGGTTAGAAATTGGGTTAAGAAATTCAGCACTAAAAACACAAGGTATGGATGGCATTTAGCAAAAATATAAAGGGAATGAACTTTTTATTGAAAATAACATAGACTTTTTGTTTTCTTTCTTTTCTTTCTTTCTCTTTTTTTTTTGTATGATCAGATTTTGTGGGATTTGATCATAATTATAACTGGGGAATCCAAATGACATTTTCCCATTTTTTTCAAAATATGGACCGAATAGTTGGTCTTTATTGAAACAAGTATGCTTGTTCACCTCTTAACATTTTGATTTGCTTTAAAAACATGCCATAAACAAAGAAGAGTGCTAAAACAAACTCAATGGGAGCTTGCAAAAACATGGGTGAGAAATAAAAACTGAAAATTAAAAAAATAAAGTAAAAGAAAAAGGTTAATTCTACGGAGGCTGTTTCATCGTTTACTGTTTCACATCAATGCATGTAGACTCAACTCATTATTTAGTGCAAAATCTGTAATTTTTCACAAGTCAAAATATTCACACAAAAATGTCAAGGAAAAGAGCTTCTGATGTTCACTCTTAGACTCAAATACAACTCACAGTATGTTGGGTTTAATTTTTGTGTTACTAGTTTTTCTCAAGTTTAAGTTCAAATTCACATGCCTTCAATTCTTAATTTATTTATCCAAACAATGATTTTAGCATTTTATCCAAAGTAGGGTCTAAGTGTGATCTTAGATCATGCTTTTACAGATACAAGGGTTGTGTCCTATACCTAAACTAGCTAGCATGCAAAAATAGGCTCAATTCTCTTTCACAAACAAAAAGTGAAAACAGAGAAATAATACACATGCATGGGGAAATCGTACGCATGCTTATTGACAAACATAGAGTGAAAACAGAGAAATAATACAGGTGATAAAAGAAACAGAAGTGAAAACAGGGAAATTATACATATGCATGAGGAGACCGTGCATATATAATCAATACAAAAACAAAAATAGCGAAAAACTAAAGCTAGACACGACGCAACAAAAATAAAATTTTTGTGGTGTATGTCTACCCCTCCTCCTCACATTTAAATTTTGCAATAAGTCCCGACATTGCAATTGTAACAATTAAACACATACTGTAAAGAGTTAAGATAGAGAAGACAACTCACTTATCGGTCGGAAGCCAGGGCCACTACAAACTGTGACGGTTACAGTAGTCATCTACCACGTGTTCGAGTCATGTCAAGCGTTGATCCATGCGTTGGACCATCTCATAAGTCTGGAAATTGAGATTTCTCATCTCGAACATCATGACATTCATTGATTGCAGCTGGGCCTGAACCGGTGATCCCTCTTCCTCGTTGTGGTGGTTTTCGCGCTCTTTTTCGGGACTGGCTACTTTCTCCGACCTCCAAATCCCTGGATTGCTGCAAAATAGTTCTAAAAGTAGACTTTCCAAGGAAGCCTTTACCAATAAAAGAAGGTAGGTGGGGGGCCACTTTCTTGAAAAAACGTGTTTTCCAATAATCTTTGATAAAGTTAGTTAATAAGTAGCCCAATCATACGTATTTGCGTTTTCTACTTATCATTTCATTAAAGCAAGTAAAAATTGTATATGCACTGTTAGGCTCTATTCTTTATTACTGAAAAAAACTGAACTGAACTGAACTGAACTGAATGATACTGAACTGAACTGAACTGAACTGAACTGAATGATACTGAATACTGACCTGAACTGAATTTAACTGAATGCTACTGAACTTAACTGAATGATACCGAACTTAACCGAATTTAATCGAACGTAACAATAATGATGATATTAGACTTTAAAATAATTTAATGATAATATTGGACATTAATAAGCTTATAATAATAATAATAATAATAATAATAATAATAATAATAATATTTCTACCAAAAAAAATAATATCAATAATAAATAAACATATTATTAAAGATTAAACTAAATTAAATATCAAATAAAATCTAGGCTCGATAAAATCCTATGACATTAAATAAAAATGAGTCTAATTTAAATTAAAAATATAAATTACATACAAACACAAATTTATATATAATTTAAAGCCTATGAAATTAAATACAAATTTTTATATGAATACACACTCTTAACTTTTTATTACAATTAAGTATTAAGGTGCAAAAATACCTTTAACGTTTTGGGTCCGGGGTTATTTTACTCCTAACGTCTAAATATGAATTTTCATATGAATACAAAATACGCTTGGATATTTATCCCCAATTAGAGACTTTGGAGTTAGATGTCATATGCCGGAGTTTAGGTGTGGAAAACCTAGAGGAATGGAAGAACATTACAACCATCTACATTCGTCATTAAGAATGAAAGTAGAAATGGCGTTTGGACAATTAAAGAAACGATGGAAAGTGCTCCACAATATGCCTCAAATGTCAAAAAAGTATCAAATGTCAATTATTGTTTCTACTTTCACGCTTCATAATTTCATAAGACTGTCCATGCTTGGGATACCAATTATACAACATGGTCCAAATGTTGATGGAAGGGTAGATTCAGATATGTTTAATGTAGATCGTAAAGACGCCATGTTAGCAGTGCGGAATGATATCGCGCAACAGATTTGGCAATCATGTCTAGCCGAGAATGAAGTGGGAGCGGGGGATGAATTGAGAGTGGAGAATGAACTTGACGATGATGATGAAGTTAACGAAGATGATTAAAAAAAATTAAAATGTAGTTGAGCCAGTTAATTTTGTAGAGCATTGTAATGTAAACGTATTAATATAATATTTATTTACTTTTCGCAAAATTTGCAAATAAGTTGCACCAAATAATTATAATTATAATAAATAATGATAATATATATAATGACAAAGCATAAATTATATATAAATATAATTATAATGAAAATAGATAAATTAATATATAATAAATTATAATAATTATAATAAATTGCTGAAATTATAAATAAATAATGATAATAATAATAAATTATATATAAATAATAATAATATATAATAATTATAATAAATAATGATAAATTATTGAATACTGAAACTGAATACTGAACTGAACTGATTATTACTGAACTGAACTGAACTGAACTGAACTGATTGTTACTGAAATTAAGTAATAAAGAACAGAGCCTTAGTTGGGTGACCATTGGAAATACACCACAACAAAAAAAGCCTCAGTTCTACTGACTTTATTACTTTCTTTTTTTCCTAGCAGATTATGGGCTATGACTTTATTAGGCCATCTTCTTTATCACTTAATTTCAGTAACAATCAGTTCAGTTCAGTTCAGTTCAATTCAATTCAGTTCAGTTCAGTTCAATTCAATTCAATTCAGTTCAGTTCAGTTCAGTTCAGTTCAGCATTCAGTTTCAGCATTCAGTTTCAGTATTCAGTAATTTATCATTATGTATTATATTATCATTATTTATATATAATTTATTATAATAATTATTATTATTTATCTATAATTTATCATTATTTATTATTATTATTATTTATAGTTTATCATTATCTATAAATTAGATAAAAGTCAAGAAATTATAGTTTATTAAAGTATATATGGTTTAATAAAAAAAATAAAACTAAAGTATGCATCCATATTTAAAAATTAGGATCCATATTATGAATTATTTCTCAAATTTATCCAATTTATCAATGTTAGGGATAAAATTCCACCATTTTAGACGTTAGAGGTAAAATTACTTCTGACCCAAAACGTTATTTTTGCACTTTCACCCTTAATTAAAATAAAAAGTTAAGAGTTTGTATTCATATGAAGATTTGTATTTAATTTCATAGGCTTTAAATTATATATAAATTTGTGTTTGTATGTAATTTGTATTTTTAATTTAAATTAGACTTATTTTTATTTAATTTCATAGGCTTTTATCGAGCCAAGATTTTATCATCCCAGGTTTTTATTTGATATTCAATTTAGTTTTATCTTTAATAATATATTTATTTATTATTGATATTATTAAATTTATTAGAACCATTATTATTATTATTATAAGTTCATTAATGTACAATATTATCATGAAAATTATTTTAAAGTCTTAATATCATCATTATTGTTAAGTTCGGTTAAGTTCGGTAGCATTCAGTTAAGTTCAGTAGCATTCAGTTAAGTTCAGTATTCAGTTAAATTCAGTTTAGTATTCAGCAATATTAAGTTCAGTTCAGTTCAGTTCAATTCAATTCAGTTCAGTTCAGTTCAGTTCAATTCAGTTCAGTTCAATTCAGTTCAGTTCAGTTTTTTTCAGCGATAAAGAACATAGCCTTTTCCTCCCTTAAAATGACCGTTGATGGTCTCAAAATAAAAAATTCAAAGAGTTAATGATAGTATAAGAAACTTTAATTCTTGAAATTTTTTATTTTGAGGTCATCTAGATGTTGTTTGGTTAGGAAATAATGAATTTTTAGAGAGAGAAAGCTCTAAAAAAAGTTGATTTTGGAAAATAAAAAATGTGGTTTCATGGTAAATTTCGTTATGAATATTTAATTATTGAAATTTTCATTTTGAGATCGTTAAAGGTAATTTTTAAGGAGTTAATTAAAGTTGAGTGGTCAATGGTGTCAAAAAGTGTAAACTTTAGTGAACATATTCAATGGTCCCGCAATGTTAAAATCAGTAAATTTCAGTGGCGATAAGTGTAATTTACTCTTTCTTAAAATCTTGAAAGTAGAAAGCGTTAGCGTTTTGGACGAAATATATAACTCTCCACATTGCTCGTCTTTCTTTCTATCTGGAGTCGGAAAAGATGGCACCGAAGAAGAAACAACAGAAGCAGAACAGCAGTAAAGGAACGTCAACTTCTTCTAAATCTAAAACCCTATCATCCTCTTCATCTTCCGGTCCAAGGCTCCAAATTTCAGCGGAGAACGAAAGCCGGCTACGGCGCCTCTTACTTAACTCGAGCGGCTCCACCCTGCCCGCCTTGTCGACTCCGGCGCAAGAAAATATCTCTAGAGCCCAGAAGGCTAAGAGACTCAAAAATATCTATGAGAAGCTCTCCTGTGAAGGCTTCTCCAACGATCAGATTGAACTCGCTCTCACTTCTCTCAAGGTAATTGGTTGTTACTAACTCTTTATTAATTCGAAGGAAAAGAAAAAGAAATGAAAGAATGTTTGTCTTTTAATTGAGTTTTTTTATTTTATTTTAATTTTTAGTAGGATAATGCCACAATTGAGTCTGCTTTGGATTGGTTATGCTTAAATTTACCGGGAAACGAGCTTCCCTTGAAGTTTTCTAGTGGAACTTCTCTGCATAAGGATGGAGGTATGTCTGATAACTAAATATAAAAGTATTGTGATATAATTGTATGAAGTTCATATAGCAACTCCTGTTAACAAATATGTGCTAATGTTGGGCAGCCATATTAGCTTCTGTTTTCTTTTTTACACAGTTATTTGTTTATCTCTTTTTCAATTTTTATTTTATTTTGTAGGTTCTGTTAGTGTTGTATCGACTGCCAGGGAAGATTGGACTCCTTCAGTCCATGTCGCCAAGACTGAGGAAGATGTGCCTGCAGTTTCTGTCAGAATCAAGGGACGATGGGATGAAGATGAGACTCTAGATTCTCACCAACCCTCACAAGCAGATTGGATTAGGCAATATATGGAACAACAGGAAGAGGTACCAGGACTGAGTGCAAAACCATACTACAACTATAGATGCATCAATTTTGATTATTGACCTATTTGATGTGTTTATTGTTCGTATGAATTGCTCAATGGTTACTGTACATTATTGTTCATAACAAGTCCAGCAAAGTAATTTGTTTTTTTAAAAGGTACTGGTACTTGAGACATGATTGGAATCATTGAATATTACCATCACAACTGAAAAAAAAGTAAAAAGTAAAAAAATGGAAAGAAGTTAGTGAACATTAGCCTTTTCCACTGCAAAACATAATCAACAATGATTTTTGAGTTTGCAGGCTTGCTTATATAGGTCCACTTGTGCTCAGCTTTCTTATGTATTGGTGATGCTGAGCTTATTATTTTTGAAGTTCCTATGGATTAAAATTATGAAATTATTGCAAATCACAGTAGTGAAAAAGAAACCTGAAAATTCCACCTAATCACGGAGAAGATAACATAGAATAGTAGCTTCAGTCCAGAAAAACTATAATGCAATATATACACTTTAATTTTAGTGGTTGGGTCAACATTTTTTTTCTTTTTTGATTTGATGGAATAGATATTGCTTTACCTCCTGAGTCACTTTAAACAAAATTAGGGATATTTAGAAACATGCTCCTCAGAGAATTAAAGTGTATGTTGGTTAGTACCGGGCTACTTTGGACCTAAGAGCAAATTCTATGGAATTGTAGTTAGGCTTGCCTTTAGTTTTCAAATGATAGTTAGGATGGTATACAGACAACTTTTTTCGAAAAGCAATTATTCAATTTCCAAAAAAAGATGGATTTGTGGAACTACATGAAATAGATAGAGAAACAAGTATGCTGTCAAGAATTTGGAGTGGAATTTGTTGAAAAGAAGTGAGGCGGAATGAAATGATGGTTATTTATGTGCTATTTATACTTTAAAGGATTCATCATTAATTCAAGGACATTGATTCTTTCTAGCATTAGGAGATGTAGGATCTAGGAAACCTGCTTTGTTTTAGATTAGGATTTGAAGGGACTAGGAAGAGAATCCAGAGAATAGTGAAACTCTGTTTCTGGCATTTCTGTGGTTTAACTAGATGGTTTGAGGAAGAATTTGGAGCTTGAAGCAGATTTTTTTTTTCTATGAAAGAAATCAAGTGGGCTTATTATTATTATTGTTATTATTATAGCATTTCTTAGAAGGATTTAAATTTTGATATTTTGGTGACCTTTAATTGGTGATTTTGAAACAGCTGGATTCTCTTTCCTGTCAATGACTTCCTCACTCTTTTTAATTGGATTGTAAAGTATGTCTATGTAATGCAATGTTTTTATTCACTCATGGAAAAGGAAAGATCTTTGAACTTGGAAACATGGCTTATAACTATGTAATATTGAATGCTTGGTGATACTTCTATGACAAAATTATACTCTAAAGGGCATGTTTAGACGCCAGGAGATTTATACTGGATTCTGGGTAAAGATAACTGTTGAGATTTTGTAAATCTATGAAACATGATATGTGAGTTCTTATGGTCCAAACATAGTTGGGTTTGATTTTGAAAGAAATGCAGAAGCTTTTGGTTTCATGTTTCATTTGCAATAAAATTTTAATCAAGAATGGTGCTTGATAATTTGACATCTTTGCTTTCTGGAAGAGCCATAAATCTTGATAGATATGGTTTACTTTGCATTAGTCATGATAATTTTATGTGTTTTTGTTCTTAACTAATGTGTGTTTGATTTTGAAGTGAAAAGGAACATCTAATAGTGCATTGAAGAAATTACTCCTCTTTTGGTAATATTTGCAGGATGAGTCACAAAGTTGGGAAGATTATGATGAAAGTTTTGTCAAAAAGGTAACACATTTCTTTTCCTTTTTTTTGGTGCCAACATTGCTTTTCCTTTTAACTTAAGTCATAAAAAATACTGTAAAATAATTCGGAAGCAATTGTTTGCATGATGCTGGCTATCCCTTTCTTTTTATAGGATTCTGTACCACGGTCTTATGATGTTATTGCTAAAGAGTACTATGCAGCACGACTTGAAGCAACAAAAGCCAAAGAAAAGGGCAACAAGAGAAGTCAGGATCAAGCAGGGAATACTATTCGCAAACTCAAGCAGGAGTTGTCCTCTCTAGGTTCAATTCAGTCTCTTTTCCTGATCCATGGCCAAATCTGGTTGCTGTACCAATTACCTTGTGCTCTATTACATTCATTGAGCAGGATTATCTGATGACATGCTGGTGCAAGAGTTCAGCCGCGAAGGTGCTGCTGATTCTATGCACGAGGACATGGTTACAATGCCTCATGAGCAAATTCAGGAAAAAAGATCATCTGAGGGAGAAGGTGACTCAACCTTCGTTATGCGCTCAGAAAAATTATCAGCAGATCCAAATGATATAGAGTGTTCAGATTCCATGGACTTTCCAGTTGAACAAATTCCCTCTGGCATACCTGTTCAAGATAATATTATTTTAGAAGATGAGTCTGAAGATGTGGAGCTTGGTGATTCATTCTTTGAGGATGCTGCGTCTAATGAAGCTTTATCTGCTCAAATGTTGGAATTACAGAAGAAGGAAAGAATGAGAGAACTAACTAGTGAGAAGAATTTAGAAAAATTAGATGGCATCTGGAAGAAGGTACTAGCGTTTGAAGTACAAGAAATATTAATAAAATGTGATTGTTCTAGAATAGATGTAACATAACGAATCATGCCTTGCTCAAAAATTTCATATATGAACTTTTATGTCTTTTCCCAATACATGTTGGAGATAAATGATTGCAATGAACTTTTCTTGATAATCTTAAGAGCTGGAATATTTGGAGCAAGATGATACTGGAAGCAGAATACTTTGATTTATGGTCGTTTTGTTGGATGGATGTTTATAGGAACCAACTTTTTCTGGTGTACTTCCTCGGCAGTTGTACAAAATTTCAGTTTCTAACATAATTCCAAATCCTATTGTTATTGTCTGCTAGGTTTTAATTCACTAGTTAGTTGGAACTGCTATCTTATCTTTTTTTTTTATTTGTTTAATCTGTTTTTCCTCGCTGATGAAGCTTCTAAATGACAGGGGGACCCACAAAAGATTCCTAAGGCTGTTCTTCACCAACTATGTCAAAAGTCAGGATGGGAAGCTCCAAAATTTAACAAGATACTTGAAAAGAAAAAAGGTTTCAAATATTCTGTTAGTGTATTGCGCAAAGCTAGTGGAAGGGGCAAGAGCAGAAAAGCTGGAGGCTTGGTTACCCTTCAGCTTCCTGAGCAGGATGAAACCTATGATTCTGTTGAGGTAATTTGGCTTGCTTTATTTTACAAATTCAATTTCCAAAGCTACTTGTTTCTACTGAGAGCTGAAGTCAGAGCTGTGAACTGCTAGGTGATAATGTATGAAGTATGAACACATAATTAGAATAGTTCTCTAGTGTTTCCCACATTACCAATTCTCTAGTCTAAATACGATCATGTTCTATTTTTGTATGAGGCCAGTTTCTTCTCAAAGCTAGTTTTGTTTAACTGTATACAGTATACTTCATTTTTTTTTATCATCAGCAATTTCAGTTAGGCATATGGTCTCTCTCTGTTGCAAGATCTTTCTCTTTGATCACGTGAGAACATTAACACATAGAACTATAAGCAGATATAATAAGGTTGCTAAAAACATAAGCAACCTGTTTCATAGTGAAAGAGGAAATGGTAATGGGTTTCGCATGGCAAGATTGCTAACTATGCATTTTAAGCAAGTATTATGTCATGATACCTGATCTGATCAACTTGACATGAAAGTCTGACTGGAAGGATAGAGATGTAGAACATCCTGGTTTACATCAGGCATGATTTGGATATTGACTTCTACCATATGTCTAGTTTTCTTTCAAGTCATTCTGATTCTGTGTGTAGTATACCTAAATTCTGGTAACGATAATCATGTTAGATATATGGGGACTTGATATCTAGATTGAATGAGTGAAGTGAGAGATCTTTTAGGGTTTGTGGTCTGTTTTAACTGGGCAAGACTTTTTTTATTGCTGGTTTTATTGTCTGAATTGACTTACCAAATTCTACTTTTATCATTTGCATAGATTTAGATTTTCAGTGCTTGATGTTTGTCTACTTTCGCTTTTCAATTTTGATTTTCCTCTAATGGTATATTTTCTTTTCATTCGTTTTTTTATATATACATTAATTTTGGTGTTGCCTTCTTGTTTTCTTTGGCATGGACATAAACATACTTTTCAGGATGCCCAGAATATAGTTGCAGCATTTGCCCTTCATCAACTATTTCCAGACTTACCAGTTCACCTCATAGTTACCAACCCGTATGCTTCTCTTATTTTGCAGTGGAAAGAAGGTAAATATTTTTAAATGACATCCATATAATTGGAATATCCATTTTATCCAAGAAATCTTGTATGTATTTCGGACCTTGTATAGTATTGTAAATTCTCAAGTTGATATCTTTTACTCAACTTCTTCATAACAATTGAAGTAATACTGTTGTGAATTCTCTTTATGATTGACATCTGCTCTTTTTTTCTCCTCCCATCTTCTGTTATTTCTTTGGAATTGTTGGACTATTTATTAATAAGCATGTCTATAGGAGAATCATCAAGCAAAGTGGAAAACAATGTAGAGGATCGAAGGACTGGTTTTGTGGATTGGTTACTGAATGCAGATGGAGATGCCAGCATTAAAGCTACAAGTTTTCCTTCAGAAACATTAGAAAGCTGTGATATCATTGAATCCGACCATTCAAAAGATGCTATTGCTGACTCAGGAGCAGGAAGTATAAGCTCTTTTCTTTTGCTGCATATGCTACAGTCAAATTACTTGCTGATTGAGTTGCTTGACTTAATAATATTAAATAAAAAGTTTGTTTTCTATGCTCTGTTGCATTTGTCAATTGTTTGTATTCTTACGTCGTTTTTCTAAGTTTCTTTTCAAATTATCTATCTCCAATTTAGCAAATACAGTAAAACCTCTGTATAGGAATACACTTGAGACCAGGCTATTTGTATAACAATTGGGAGGTTATTACTAAATAGAGTTTGGTAATAGAGGTTATTACCAAGTTGGGACCGAGTTTTTTTATAACAAAATAGAGGTTATTCCTATATAGAGTATTCCTGTATAGAGGTTTTACTGTACTCCTCTTGGTGGCGAATAAAATGAATAATAAAGCCTGTGAAAGAACAAATGGAATTTCAGCAGGATTAAATAGGAAGCATTGGGTGATTTTGAAATATCGTTCCATGCTTAGTGTAAATAAGTACCAATTTAGTAGCTCCAAACTAATATAATACAATAGTCATGTTGAGCCACCTATTTTGTCATCAATATTATAATGGAAATTCTTGTAATTTTTATTATTATGAGATTTCTAATCTTTGGCCATCTCCTTTGCAGAGGAAAATCATACCAAAGATACAGAAAGTTCTTATTTGAGACAGGAGCAAGAGAAGAAAAAGAAAATGCAGAAATATAAGGTGGGTATATTCTCTTTTCAGGTTCTTCTGTGACGGAAAATATGTTTTCACTGGTACTTAAAAGTTGGTTGTCAGTGCACCATGTTATTCAAAATATTTACAAGAAAATCGGGATATTACACTATCCGTTGGTCACTTAGTGGTTATGGTTTCTCTGTAGTGAGCCCCAATATTTTTGGATGAAATAGCTTCTCTCGAGTTGAGAGTTGAATATGCATCCTTGTGGTTGTAAATCTAAAAATCTTGTCAATGTTGTGCCACCGCATACCCTTGTTTGGTTGGTTGCCTAGCATGAAGTCATGAACTATATGAAATGCTTACTAGCTTTCATTTCAATTTTGTCTTTTGATGCAAAGGCTAGTGAAAATACAGTGCATGCGTGGTTGGATCTTTGTGTTAGAAATTGGATCGGTCAACACCGTAACAAGTTTGATATGCGGAACCGGAAATTAAATATGCAATCACAAGAACAAGAGATTTACATGGTTTGGTTATTTTTGCCTACATCCATGGGCGAGTAGCACATAATTCATTAGTAATCGGCAAGTTGGTATAGCAGTAAGGAAATCTCATCATTTACCCAAAAGCTCACACATATGCATATTCCAAGAGCACAAACTCCAAAACTCTCAGTTCAAATAATAAGCAAACAGCCCTTGCTTATATAGGGCTAAAAGTATAATCCTTTTCCTTGTAGGATTCACTTAAGGAGAAAGTTTTCAATTTCTATTCTTTCAGTTTAACACGTTTTTTTTATAAAGATCTGTTATTTTTTCATATTATTATTATTATTAATTTTTTTTAATAATGTGTGGTGTGTGCATAAAGATGCATACATTTTCTGTCTGCAAATTGACATGAATGTAAATTTCGAAACAGAGGGAACTGAGCATGGAAAAAAATAAGTACAGATCTGACCTTGAATGACTGCATTTGTTGGTAAAATTGTACATATCAGTACTGAATGGACTACGAACTGGGATAAGTAGCTCTACGTGGTATCTTGTTTATAGTTACACTCCTGTAAAATCTTCATTACTTTGTTTTATTAGCACAATTCCTTTAAGTTTGGGGAAGATCTTTTGCAAGCTTTAGAAGCACATGCTACTCTGTTACAACTTACATCCCTTTCTCTATGACTTATTAAGAAATTTTGTTGAAATTTGAAGTGAATTCAAGTAATTTGCAAGGGTATTGGAAAAAATGCGAAGATTATGTAGTTTATGAGATTTTCTTCTTTTTTGATTGACGGAGAAGTATGCTTTTTTGGGGTTGGGTGGACTTATCTGAACAAAATTGAAGGGTGACACTTTCTTAATTTGTTTGCTCTCTAACTTAGTAATAATATTAGGCATGATCTTACATATGTTTATTGTTGAAGTATATATATATATACGCTATATAGTCAATACGGTTGTTTTCCTAGTATAGTGGCATTACGAAAACTCAACTTAGAGTATTGGTGCTTGATTTTCGAAGTAGGAGATGTATAAGAAAACGAACACCACAAGTGGAGACTAAGATTAAGTGGTGGAAACCGCAAGGGGAGAACCAACAAAAATTTGTAGATAAGATGGCCACAAAAGATATTTGGTCTTGCAACATGGATTTAGATATAGATTCAGTGTGGAATAAGATGAAGCATAGTATAAAGGAAGTAGCGAAGGAAGTTCTAGGGGAATCTAAAGGTAGCATGCCATCGGGTAAGGACACATCTTGGTGGACCGAAGAAGTACGACAAGCAATAAAGAATAAACGAGAATACTATAAAATATTGGGGAAATGCAAGAGCGATGAGAACTACGAAAAGTATAAAGAGGCTAAAAGGGAAGCAAAGAAGGTCATACGAGATGGCAGAGCAAAGGTGAATCGGGATCTGTATACAAGATTGGATACGAAGGAAGGGGAAAGAGACATATATAGAATTGCCCGTATGAGAGATAGGAAGACGCGAGATCTCGGAAAAGTTAAATGTGTGAAGGATGTGGACCAAAGAGTCCTGGTTGGAGACAAGGATATCAAGGAACGATGGAGGTCCTGTTTTGATAACTTATTTAATGGAGATCGCAGACAAGATGTTGGAGATATAAGTATCCCTCACGATATGATAAATCGTGACTGCATGAGGAGAATTCAAAAGGGTCAAGTCAAAATGGCATTAAAAAAAGGTGAGATTGAAGAAAGCAGTAGAACCTCATGGCATCCCTATTGAGAATCGAATGGTTGACGACTTTCTTCAACAAGATTTGGAGAAGCAATAAGATGCCATCGGAATGGAGGAGAAGTACCATAATCCCTTTGTATAAGAAGAAAGGCGATGTCCAAGATTGTGCCAACTATCGAGGAATCAAACTAATGAGTCACACTATGAAACTTTGGGAGCGAGTGATCGAACAAAGTCTAAGGAGGAGGGTGAAGATCAACTATGGAGGCCATCCATCTAATGAGACAATTAATGAAGCACTATCAAAATAAGAATTTGCATATGGTTTTCATTGACTTGGAGAAGGCATATGATAAGGTACCAAGGGAAGTACTTTGGTGGGCCTTAACAAGGAAAGACATTTCGCAGAAATATATTGACATCATAAAGGACATGTATGAGGGAGCGTGCATGAGTGTACGTACCACGATTGGAGTGCATCAAGGTTCCGCACTTAGCCCATTTCTTTTTGCCGTCGTTATGTATGAATTAACGAGTTCACTTCAAGACGGTATACCATGGTGCATGTCTTTTGCAGATGATTTTGTGTTGGTTGATGAGACGAAAGAAGACGTGGAGAGGAATTTGGACCTATGGAGACAAACTTTCGAATCTAGAGGCTTTAAGTTGAGCCGAAGTAAGATGGAATATTTGGAGTGTAAGTTTAGCGGCGACAGAAGTAGGGATGTAGGGACAATCACCCTAGATGGGAGGGTTGTCCAGCGCTCGGATTGCTTCCGTTATTTAGGGTCTATTATTCAAACGAATGGAGAAGTGGATGGAGATGTTGCTCATAGGATTAAATCTGGTTGGTCGATGTGGAAGAGTACTACCGGTTTCCTTTGCGACCTCGACATGCCTAATAGATTGAAGGGAAAATTGTACCGCACGACAATTAGACTTGCATTGTTATATGGTACGGAGTGTTGGTCAGTGGAACACTGTCACATTCATAAGATGTCGGTGGCGTAGATGCGTATGTTGGATGTGTGGTCATACGAGAAAGTATCGGGTGAGTAATAAAATAATTAGGACAATACATCTATTGAGTATAAAATGATTGAGAATAAAATGAGGGAAAACCGACTAAGGTGGTTTGGCCAAGTAAGACGAAGAAGAGCACTTGATGCGCCAATTAGAAGGATTGAAGAGTGGCAAAGGCATGCAATGGTAAGGGGTAGGGGAAGGCCTAAGCAAACTTGGAAGATGGTGATTGAGAGTGATATGAGTTTATTGGGGATTGAGGAAAATATGGTAGTGGATAGGATGGAGTGGAGGGAGAGAATTTATGTCACTGACACGATTTGATTTCGCAGTTTCGTATGACGGTTCATGTTAGCCGATCCCGAATCATTTCGGGATTAAGGCTTTGTTGTTGTTGTTGTATTTGTGACGATCTCTCTATAGGGATGCGCTCTGAAGCTTTGTAACTCAAGGGTATGTTTGATAGGTGCAGGAGTTCGATTTCAGGGGAAAAAAATGGAGAGGATATCATATCAGTTTGAATAAGACATTCTCTGCCAACAAAATGATAATTTGATAAATGAAAAATTAAAGCCTCTTTAAAACAGATGAAAACAACTAGAAGATCTTCCCTCAAAAGCTCCAAAAGATTAAGATCACATAGATGTTGGAATTTGAAAAGTCATTCATGTCATAGTGATTTAAATGACAAACTTTGTTTATTCAACATGTGTGTTTTTTAGTGCCATTGGAGACCACTACTACGACTAAAAGAAAAATATAATTTCATTTTTTCTGAACCCCAAACCCTCTTCGTCATAAACCATCATTTTTATGTTAAAGTTCAAGCTTTTGACATTTCATGCATTTGTATGATGGATACTTATATTTTCCCTTTTGTTCTGTTAAATAAAGGGTAGGCATCAGAGATTTGTCAATAGGATTTAATGGTCTCTTTAGGCTTTCTTTTGTTTTTTTTTAAAAATAATTTTTGAACCTGTTTTTACTATGCTTATGTTTACTTGTATGCTTATTATAGGAAATGTTGAAAACTAGAGCTGCTCTTCCTATTATTGGTTTGAAAGATGATATTTTACAAAGCATGAAGGAGAACAATTTTCTTGTTGTTTGTGGGGAAACTGGCTCGGGGAAAACTACTCAGGTATACGTGTGTACTTATTGTTGTCTCATCATGCTAACTGGGAGTGCACTTTGTTTCTCTTGTCCTCGTTAGAAAATGGGCTCAAAACCTCCTGTTGATCTTTTTTGCAGGTTCCACAATATATATTAGATGACATGATTGAATCCGGATGTGGTGGACAGTGTAACATCATATGCACACAACCAAGGAGAATAGCTGTGGGTACATGAATTTATTCACAAATGGTTGATTCTTTGTCTTTTCCATCCATGTGACATTCTTTGCAGAATTTTGTCGCCGAATAAAAATTACATTTCCTTTGTTATAGTTCTAATAACACCATGAAGAGAAAGATAATAGTTAAGTAGTGATTCACCACTTTGTGACTTCTATATTACATCAGATAAAGGTGTTTTGGACCCTTGAAATTTCTGATGTAATTTCTTTGAAATAGTTATCTACTTTTGTCATGTTTCTAAATGTGCTACTGCTAATGTTGCTTTAGTAGAGATACACAAGGTTAGTGCACCATTCAAAGTAAGAGCTTATTGTGGTTAATGATCCTCCATAGGGTAACAGCATAGTTGTCAAATCGAGATGCATCTCGTGAATCGAAATCCAAATTTTGTGAATCGTGACTCGTGACTCGAATTGTAAGATTCGGTTCAAATTCATAATACTATAAAAAATAAAATATATACCATGTTGAACTCAAAATATTATCAAATATTAGTCTAGAAATGCAATTTAATGTCAAAAAAGAAATCATATCAACCAATTACTTAAAATTCAAATCTAATGCAAATGCAATCCTAATAAATTCACAAATAGGACTCTGTTTCATAACTTAGTGGGGATAGAGAGTTTTGAGTTTCTGACTCTGTTTTTTTTGCCTTGTCAACTTGATAATGATCGAATGGAACTAGTTTGAGTTGATAACTGGATAAGTAACAATCGGACTAGAGGAGAGTGAGTTTAATAGTTAGTGTTGTTGAAGTTTTTGATGAATGGTGATGAGGATCGGGCTCGAAATAGAGCTGAACCGAATTGAATCGTATGATTCGGATCGCAAATCGTAAGCTTGTGTTATAATTTAGATTCGCCCTATAGATTCGGCTTGAAATAGAGCTCAATCGAATCGAATCGTACTATTCGAATCGTGAATCGTAAGATTCTAGTAACAGTAAGTTTTTCAGGTGATGTAACCTAATAAGATTGTTTTTAGGATTTTTTTTTACTACAGAAAATTCTGTATCATTCTTGGTCTCACCTCTTCTAACTTCGATTTTATTTTTCAAATGATTTGGTATTTGTTTTTATATGGGAAACATTATCTTCTGGGAAAACATTCGTTCTGAAACAAAAGGCCTTTTCACTTTTCTTTATTGAGTTACTCCATTTCTGTAGTCCTCTTTTGCGCTCCTGAATCTTAACTTGCATGGGTGAAATTTTCATTTAAAATACCTACTTAGGATTACGTTTCTACGCTTTTAAATGAGTTAAAGGTGGACCATGTAATGTACATCAGCTGCAACATTCTACCTTGTACCTATGGATAGACTCATGTTGTAAATCTTTGTATAAGACAACATTTAAACATATGATCTTTCATGCTGAATATCCTCTCGATATTGGCTATTGTTAAAGCATTTGTGATATTATGAGACGCAGTAATCTCATTGACCTGTAGTCTCTATTGAGTATTAATGGAACACCAATGTTAACAAAAAAATGGATCTGTCTTCCACACAACTTTGAAGCTGAAAACATAATCTTGTGGTCTGTGTCTGCACTTCATTTCAACTCCAAAAGCTTTCTTGTATGTAGCTTTGTTTATGACTTCCCAACTTATGGGTATAAACTTTCTTAAAATCCAGTTAAGGGCTACATGATAATTGAAGGCAATAAGCTTTGCCATCTTCGATTTAGAAACTTTAGATTTCTGTTTTGTATTTGTTGTAATAAATGTTCAATTTGCTCATCTTTTCCATTGTAGATAGTTTCTTTATTCAGTTTTTTCAAAATGAACAAAAAGATACATGTGTTTAACTCTTCTCCTGTATCTGTGGCTCGTTGTCATGTAATGCTTGAATTACATCTTTTTGTTTTATGCTTTCTGCAAGCCAATGTACATTAGGGAGTATGCAGAAATTCCACTTCTGGAACCATAATTTATTCGTCGCTGCATTTTATTGCAGGCTATATCTGTGGCTGAAAGAGTTGCTGAAGAGCGATGTGAAACCTCACCAGGTTCAAATGGCTCTTTGGTTGGCTATCAAGTTCGACTTGACAGTGCAAGGTTTTCATTTTCTTTCTTCTTTCTTATTGGTCTCTAATGAACTTTTATTATATGGTCGGAGCACTGTTATGCCTATTGCAGGAAACTGCTTCATATATTTGAAGTTTTATTCATATAAATATATTTCTGTAATTTTCAAATTTTATACTTAATTCTTTCTAGTGTCCATTCTAATTGCAAATTGTGTATTTGTGATCCAACATGATGCTTATTCTAACAATATATGATTACATCATCCTAAAAATGTTTCTTTATTCTTTTGGATTAGGAAACTAACGCGAAGTTTTGTTATCCTCACTCTTCCAGCTTTTTTATGTGTTCATTTTTTTGCTGTGCTTTCTGGTGTAATTTTTGTGTAATGTGTGCCTCAAACAGACATATTGGTTATAAAGAACGAGTTAACTCAAAATGGAATGAGTAGTGATACAAACCAAACCAAAAATGAATATTTTATGGTTGAGTTTCTTCAGTTTCCTTGGTACAATAGCCACAGCTTATTTCGGGTTTTAAGCCCTCATTCTATTTGTTTGTTTGTGAATATCAGGACCCTAATTTAGTGGGAGACAGCATAGCTTCAGATAAGCATTCAAATACCAACAGCAGCTTATAAATTGTAATATCTCAAACAACATGACTACATAATAGTTAAACACATGGATCATGCTACGAACCAGCAGGCTGATCATTACTCAATACCAAGAATATTCAAAATTTGAATACAAATACCAAGAAAACTAGATTGCGCAGTAAATAAATCAAGATTAACGTGGACACAATGACAATCAAAATGATTTTGGTTGGTAGTAGATTTGCCTCCTCATTTTCCACTTGAGGATCTCCTAATACCATGCATACTATAATCCTAGAGTAAAATATGACGAAGGATCCAAAATCGCAGTCCCAAAGAAAAATAATCTATAAGGATAATCTCATTCCGGTTGATCTCAATTTCTGAAGCAAAATAAGCTCTTTATTTGGCCTGAATTCCTGTAAAAAGGATAAGAACTTATAATATTTCCTGAAGTAATCACAACTTCTAAAGCATATTAGGCTTCGAGGACAGCATCATTTGGTGGAGTATCTTGTTAATTTTCTTATTGCATGTTTGTGGAAGTTGTCAACTTGCTTGGTGGCATATTCTTGTTTTCTGATTCTGTTTGCTTTTATTTTGTTAGGAATGAGAAAACAAAACTTCTCTTTTGTACAACAGGCATTCTTTTGAGGAGGCTTGCGGTAAGCTAAAGTCACCACTTTTATTATTATTATTATTTTAATCTGTTGTATATAGACCTGCTCAAATTTTGTTTTTATTATCAAAACATTTTAAACGCCGGATTTTCATTTTTTTACTGGTGTATTTTGTAGTTCCTCTCTCTCTCTCTCTCTCTCTTTTTGGTGAGTCCCAAAAGAGGTCCTTTATGCTTTTTTTGCTACAATACACTTTGATCCGAGTTTCACTGTTCTATAGATATAGTTCTTCAGAATGAATTTTTGAGTGTGAATACTTTGTTTAAATCCTTAAATATCAATTCTCTATATCACAGTGAGATACCATTTACATTTTGTTGTAATTGTTCCTATATGTTTTCCTGTTTAGATTCTTATTTTATCCAAAAAAAATTGGGAAAAACTGGCATCATTAGATTTTATTGGAAATCTAAAGTTTCTGTGATCTTATTTTTAGTTTCTAAATGGACACGTGGATTTATTCTTTACAGGCTTTGCATGCATAACTTAACTCAATGTGAATTGTACTACTTTCAGGGTGATAGAAATTTGACTGGAATTACTCATGTTATAGTTGATGAGGTGCATGAACGGTCACTTTTGGTAAGTGAAATTTAATATCAGGGATTATAGTTTGATGACTAGATTGTAGGAGTTTGTTTCTTCAGTTTTTCCTCCCATGTTTTTATTCTTTGTGTACTACCCACTTAGTATCATGTTTGTTGACTTACAATGTTACTTCACTTGGTGTAAAAACGTTTGGGCAAATTTATGGTTCTATGTCCATCGATTTCAGTGCAGTAACTTGATGGTTTATATATTTGTTTTCTCTCATGATGAGCACATTTCCAATCTCTTTATGAAGTCAAACAAGTCTTAAGAACATAAGATGGATGGTACTCGATGAATGTTTCTATTATTTTAGTTTAGTTTTACAGATCAGTATCCAATATCATCCATATCATAAAAAAGTCTGATGTCATAAAATATCTCCCAGTAGAATCTCTCACGCATGATCAATGAATACTGGAAGTTGTTGTACTGCTATCCTATACACTTAATCAAGTGGTGAATTTATTTGATTAAAAGCATCATATTCCGAATTTTAATACTCCATTTGATTTCTTTAGCCTTCTTAATTTTCTATCCAATCTTTTTTAACTTGTGCTTGAGTTGCTTAGCAAGAAAAAGAAAAACCAATTTGTTAACTTACTTGTGTCTGTTTCTTGATATGTATACTTTGTATGATACTCATCTCTTATTCTTCTGTGATTATATGGTTTTGAGAATTTTGAATGGAATCGAAAGTTCATTTGTAAAGGGAATTGCAATTTGCAATATTTAATCCTGATTCATTTCACATGGCTGGGTTCACAATTTTGTCTTTCTTATTTTATCCTGATTCATTTCTTTTAAATTTAATGCGTTTGGAAACAGCATGGGTAAATCAAGCCAGGTGCCTAATCGACTAACAAAGTACTACTGTTGTTACTTTTTTCCCCATGACAGGGTGATTTTCTGCTCATTGTTTTGAAGAGTCTGATAGATAAGCAGTCTGATCAAGGCACACCAAAGCTTAAAGTTGTTCTTATGTATGATTATTTATAGTTTTGTTCCAAAGGAAATACTTTCTATTTAGTGTTTGCATGTTTTGTTTCTAATTGAGTTAATCCTATGCAGGTCAGCAACAGTCGATTCAAATTTATATTCACATTATTTTGGACATTGTCCTGTTCTTACTGCAAAAGGCCGTACGCACCCTGTGACAAATTATTTTCTTGAGGATATATATGAAAGCATCAACTACCGCTTGGCTTTAGATTCTCCAGCTGCTTTAAGAAACCAAACATCCACTATTAATAAGGTGCTTTTACATTTCGATTCCAGAATAAGGTTTCAGATAGACGGATAGTATATTTGTTTCTTCTTTAATATATTTGTTTTTCCTTAATTACTGAGTTATGAGAGCCCATCTGTTATGACATTTCTCTTTCTTTACTTTCTTCTCTTTGTGTTGATTCTGAAGACTGCAAAATTTAGAGATATATGGGGCTGGTATGCGGCACATGGAATTATTGGCATGTCTTTTGACTGATAATAAAATGTTCATTTCAGAGAAAGGATTTTTCAATTTCGAATCAACAATTAAATTGTGGTATATTTACACAGAATCTATTTGACACTGTCGGGTTTGCAGCTTTCTATTCTTTAAGGTGCAAGTAATACTTATTTAAGGGGTTTTCTAAAAACTTATAGCTTAATTACCAAAAAAAAAAAAGAAAAAAATTCTATGCAAGCCTATTTCTGGAAGTTGAATGTATCAAGATAGACTGTTCTGAAAGATCAACAGTCATTATTGTGTGCTCAAATAAAATACATTGGGATGACAATAATTTGGGGACAGGGGCTGTTTTTATCTCTGAAAGACGTAAGAACACATTAACTATGTTTTGATGCCATTTTTTCTTGAGATGAAGTTTATTTTTATTTTATAGTATACTTTTATTCTGTTAATCTCGGACTCTGAATAACCAGTTGTGCCTACAGAGTGGTCCAGTGAATAACCGTAGAGGAAAGAAGAATCTTGTCTTATCAGGATGGGGTGATGAGTCTTTGCTTGCAGAAGACACTGTCAATCCCAATTATGTTTCAGGGAGTTATCAATCTTACAGCGAACAAACACAACAGAACTTGGTAAGTGTTGTCCTTGTTAATGTCATGGGATCTATTCTATATATTTTTTGTCATTCTGTTTCATAACAGTTAGAAATCTCTATTGCAGAAAAGATTAAATGAAGATGTCATTGACTATGATCTTCTAGAAGACTTGATATGCCATGTTGATGAAACATGTGGTGAAGGTGCTATACTTGTCTTTTTGCCCGTGAGTCGATTTTGTAAATCTTTCTCATCATTAACTTTTGGTTTATACTTGGTTCAAAATTTGCATCCTTTTGAATTCTAATAAGGTTCTATCAACAACAGGGAGTGGCAGAAATTTACATGCTACATGATAGGTTAGCAGCTTCTTATCGTTTTGGTGGACAATCGTCTGACTGGATTCTCCCCTTGCATTCATCTATAGCATCAACTGATCAAAAGAAGGCATTTTTGCGGCCTCCTGGAAATATTCGTAAGGTAATTTTTTTATGCCAATTATTATTGATTTTTTCTCTTCTAATAAAGACAATTATCTTGAAATATATCTAAGTACGTCTTTCTAGAAGAAAGAATTTTCCATTTGAGCTTTTGCTGCAGTTATAAACTAAGATCTTTAATTTTGTTACTGTGTTTATCGAAGCTTGATAGAAGCTAAGTCATGTATCTTACTCTTTTAGCTGAGTTGAGGTTGGTACTCAAATCGTCTTAAAACTGAGTTTTCTTGTGTCATGGAACCGTTTGGAACTAAAAGCTCAAACTTATAGTTAAAGGTTCACTTTATATTAATATCTGACACACCCACTGGGCTTGAAGCGTGCACAACACAGGCCCATATTACCATTTCCTGCAATTAAATTAATATCTGACTCACCCGCATGCGAATGCCCACTGTGCTTGAAGCGTGCACAACACATGCCCATATTACAATGGGCTGCAATTTTAATCAACAAATGGGGTTGTCAGGAATCGAACCCTTGACCACTTGATCAAAGAGGCTCTGATACCATATCATGAAGCGTGCACGACGTCTTGTAATTGATATTCCATGGAATAGTAGAATCTTTTGAAAAAGTTAAGGAAAATAGCAGCAGTAATACACATTGTGAAGAGTTAGGGGTCTGTGACCTGTTTGTTTGCTAGAAGAGTTACTTCTTCATTTGTGAAAGATGATCTCTCTGTGTCCTGGCCATTGGCTAAGTGATCGGTCTTCTGGCTCATCCTTGCTAGAGAAGGCCATGCGAGCATTTAGAACTTTAAGGAAAGTGGGGGCATATGCTCCCTCATTCTACTGAATCAGGTTAAAATAGTTAAGAATCAATTTTTGAGCAGGTCTTAGAATGAATGGCGGTGAGTCTCTCCTTAATCCTTGTTCTCAGATATGGTAGGTCTTAAAAGCTCTACTTTTGTTAAGCTTGCCAATTAGGTCCGGTTCTTGTTTTACCCTTGTGCTATTGGCATATATAACATACTATTATTGGTACCTCCCTGGGTTTCTTGAAGCCATGTAATGGTATACAAGGCTTAGTGTACAAGCAAGAAACTATACTTGACTGAACTGAGGCATTTGAGAATCTTGACCCCACATTGTGATTGTGGATTACTAGAGCATAAACAATAGGTTTATCTCATTTGCTGAAGAGGGCTCTTCCTTTCTTCATGAGATTCTTATACTTCCAATATGTATTGTTAATCTAGATCGTTGCAAATTCCTAACGATCTTTGTTCTGAAATACAAGTCAAATTGTGGTGTGATGGCACGGTCTTTCAGCTTTTTCCTTGACCATTTTGCATATTTCATGTTGTATTTGTCACCTATTAAGATCTTCATTGATAATTGGTGCTTAAAATAATATGCGTTGCGTCTTGTATTTTGTTTGGGAATATACTGAAAATTTGCCGGCAAATAAAGGATGCACCTTATGGGCGTGGAACTTTTTGGGAATTACTGGTGTCCTGTGAGCATTTTTTCCATTATGGATGTAAATATATTTCTCTGTTTGAGCGACCTAATGGGATTTAGAGGCAGAAAATAAAGGGTGAAGAAAAAGAAAAGACAGAATGATACTGAAACGAAGAATAACACAAGGACATGAAAGAAAGGGGGAGGGGCGTATCTTAATTTGGTCCATTTTTGTTTATTCTTTTGGTTTTGGTTAACCCAGCCTAATGCCCTTCTATTATTTTCAAAGCCCTAACTTTTTATGCTATTCCATTTATATAATTTTGGTGGTTAGTACTGAATCATTTATACAATGAGACATTTCTAGAATTAAATACTTTCTTTTTTTTTCTCTGAACTATCCTATTTGTTTAATTTTCATTAAAATTGCAAACTTTATATGGTATAATATTGAATGAAGTTCGCACTTTGTCATGTTTGACTTTTGTTTTTATGGTTTGTAAATCAAGGTTAATCTTATTTCCGTTTAGTACTATACAAAAAATAAATGTTATTGTGACAGTTTCCTCCTGGTGAATAACTATCTTTGATATTGAGACAGAGAGCATTCAAACGCTTAATATTCAGTCAAGCATATACTTACTCATGATTTTTGTTTTACATCGGTTTCTCTATCTTTATATATAAAATAAACGGAAATCATAAAGTAAAAAACTCCAAGATTTCTTAGATGTTAATCTTCAACTACCAACTGAATGTTAGTGATAATGTTTCCCAATTATTGTAATTATCTTAAGATAATATTTTGTAATTATCTTCTGGTGTATTTATCTCTTCTAAGGATATTAATGGTATCTAGGAGATGACACTTTCTATCCTTATCTCCTTTACTTTTAGTTTGACTAGGATTCTTCCTTGTGCATCTATTTGTACTTGTAGTCTCTGTATTCCTAATTAAGAGAGATTAATTAATTATGCTCTTTTCTATTCTCCTCAATTGTTTAACACTGAAGGCTCCCAATGTTCTAAGTAATGCATTTTCTATCTAACAAATTTTCAATTTCTCAATCACTTTTTACTGATTGGCTTCAAAGAAATTATTAATTTGTCTTCGCTTTCTTTATTTTCAATGCAGGTTATTATAGCTACAAACATTGCAGAGACCAGTATAACAATAGATGATGTAGTTTACGTGATTGATTGTGGAAAACATAAGGAGAACCGTTATAATCCTCAAAAGGTTTGAACTTTTCTTATCCTCTCTCTCCTTAACACGTTTTTATTTTTTCACTTTATCATTGTATATATGTAGTATCATTTGTATGTATGCAATAAAAGTAAAACAAACCCATGGCCCCTCAACTTTGGCCTTACTTTCTTTATGACTCTTACATTTCAAAACTAAACATAAGAAGTCCATGGACTTTGCCCTTTACTAACATAAAAGCCCTTATGAAAGTAAACGACCTCAAAATGACTTTTGACAACCGCAAAATGGAAAATTCCAAGAATTATAAGTTGTAAAAATGGAAAATTCCAAGAATTATAAGTTGTTTAGAACCTCCTTTTCAATGGAACACCACCTGATGAAGCATATGAAAATCCTCTCCAAACACCATCGAACCGGGTCCTCGACGCCGTGTATCCATTGGACCTGGACGGGTACTATCGCCTCCAGAACAAAAAGCATGGCTGGAGGCCCAGCCCACGTAGTCTAACCCCCCCGGCCCCGGGGGGAACCTATAAATATCCCCCACCATAACCTCACAAGGGTAACTTTTTCTCTCTCTAGGCACTTGGACTTTCTCTATACTATCCTTACTAACTTGATCGTCGGAGTGTATTTAGGAGACTGCTCCAAGCGCAGGCCGATCCTCCTCGCACGACGAGTCCAACCCCTCAACACCACCTTTTCAATTTTCCAAAATCACAGTTTTCGAAGCTTTCTCATTCAGCATTCGCTTTCTCTCTCCCATCCAAATAACACCTAAATGAACTCAAAACCAAAAAAAGTTGCTTAGAATATCATTTCCATCAGCTCTACAATTACATGCTATTCAAGTGGTTAAAGGTTAAGGGATTTTTAGTTAGTGAAAGTTGAGGGGCCACAAAGAAAGGCCAAAGGCCATGAGTTTAATTTATCCTATGCAATAATTAGAAAATAATCTATTGTATAATCATTTCATGTTGTCTCTGTCACCTAAATTATAAGAGACAAAATGTTTTGTTCATGAAATAGTAGATGTTTATCTTGTATTGATGTGATACAAATCAAAATTTGATAATGTAATCTTGTTGGAGGGTAATAATCTTCCGGGGTACTTGGTGCAATTTGGTATTGGTTTTTGCCTCTATGTTCCTATATCTTGGTGGTTATGTGTGATTGATGTTCTTGAAGTCCTTTAAAATCAACAACTTTCCCTTGCATTGAATGTAAAGTAGGCTATGGGCCATTAACTAGTAAAGTTAGTTTAGCTTGATTCTGGATAATGCAATTCATGTGAAAACAATTGAACCTCGGTTGCTTATACTTGTTCCTTCCCTGACCTTGCTGCTCGAGGAAGATAAGAAGAAAGTATGCCTTCCACCTAACATAAGTAGTTAATGATCAGCGCAAGTGGAGATAATGAAAAAGAAATGGTGTAAATACAGTTGATGACCATTGCGTCAGTTTTAGAGAATCTAATTCTTTGATCATTGAGGACATTCTATAGTTAATGGTTAAATGATGAAGTTGTAAAGAATTTGTTGATAGGACGAGATCTTATTTCTCACTGATTGCAACATAGAGTACATGGAATACAAAAAATGAGGCTGCCTGATGATAGAGTGCTTCAACAATTTGCCTCCTAAAGCTTTTTAGGTGGACAACTCTCAATTATTTGATGCGTATTAAGGTTATAGGTTGGAGTTCAACTGATTAGAGTACAAAATTAGAGAGAGATATATAGGTCAGTTTTTGGGTGTTCCAAACAGAATCTTGGATCATTTCTAGCTAGCAAAAAGAAAGAACCAAGAGACGAGAAATCACTTAGGCAATTGATAACACAGATTCCTATTTCTTCTAAGTGATATCCCACGATCAAGACAATTGTTTGAATCCTGTGAAACCATTTCATTGATATCTTCGTTTTAGGCCTAATGCTCCTCCAGCCCCCTTAACTTGTTCAAATTGGTCATTTTACCTCTCCAACTCACCGAATGTTCTATTTACCCCCCCTAATTGCATAAAAATGGTATTTCTCACCCTCTTAACTTGTCCAAATTGGTCATTTTACCCCTCCCCAACTCATCGAATGTACTTTTTACCCCCTTAACTCCATAAAAGTGGTATTTCTCACCCCTTATGATTCTATTTACCCCTTAACTCCATAAAAGTGGTATTTCTTACCCCTTTATATTGCAAAATTAATAGAACTTATTCAAATGAGTTTGAAAATATATATTTTTTTAATATCAACTTTTTATTTTGTTTTAATTTGATAATTATATTGATCCTTCGTGTATTTATTACAATAATATTGTATTACAATAATTAGATAATCAAAATTTAACCAGCCAAAAAAGTTGAAAAGAGAAAGAATGAATAAAAGATACAAATAACAAGAACATTAATATAAACAAGTTAAAGACATTATATGTAGGGATAAGGTACCAAAATAGGCCTATAGTTTTTGGGGAAGTATCAATTTAGGTTCCACATACAAAATAGCACCAATATAGGTTTAACGATTAAAAAATGGTATCAATTTAGGCCTCGATAATGGATTGTAAGGGGTGAGAAATACCACTTTTATGGAGTTAAGGGGGTAAATAGGACATTCTATGAGTTTGGGGGGTAAATGGACAAGTTGATGGGGTGAAAAATGCCACTTTTATGGAGTTAAGGGGGGTAAATAGGACATTCGATGAGTTGGGGGGTAAAATGACCAATTTGGACAAGTTAAGGGGGCTGGGGGAGCATTAGGCCCTTCTTTTTATAAAGCAATTCAACATTAAACAGGTACAGTTTTTTAAAATTATGTATTTTTTTTGTTAAAGAAGTAATTTTTACCGTGGAAAATGAATTTTTTGGAGGACAAGACATTCTCCTATTGGGTTAATTACACGCATGGTCCTCCAAGTATCACGAATGGAACACTGATGCCACAAAACTTAATTTCTTAACATCAAAATCATTCAACTTTACATTTGATTTCTCTTGTAGTCTTTTTACTCAGATTCCGACAATAGCAGTCGTTGTAAAAAGCACGTAAGCTAAAGTTTTATACATGGATCAAAAAATATTTAAAAAAGAGTCACCAAAACTAGCAAGGCCAAACTAGGTATTTTTTTTATTACTTTTTAATCCAGGTGCAAAAATCTGGCTTACGTGAAGTCCACGTGTTGTTTTGGGTGACTGTTATTGCCAGATTCTGGACAAATGGACTACAAATTAAAGGCAAAGTTGGATGATTTTGATGTTAAGAATTTCAGCTTTGTGGAATTACTGTTGCATTCATGATACTTGGAGGGCCGCTTGTGTAATTAACCCTTCTCTTATTCTAATGAAAAGATTTATTCTAGAAACTAATACAACTAAACTAACTAAAAAAGTAGTTATGCCTATTTGCTGAATAATTCTCAAAGTAACTTCTTTTGAAGTCAAGCAGAAGCTGCCATATAATCCTAGTCAACCTTATTCGTTAAAACGTTGAATTTGAGATTTTACAAGAAAAATTTAGAAATTAACAAATATATATAAAACTACTCCAATCTACATAAAACATTTCACTAAACAGTTAGTTTTATACGATAGATGTCTGATGATTGCTACATTATCTTCGTAAAGTTTAGGAGGTAGCTTGTCCTTGCCTGTTAGTCCTATGGTACTAGCACAAGAACAGGCACCATTTCCAGATATTGGGGTTTTCTTTTATGGACTGGGATTTACATGATTATCAGTTTCTGCTGTCCTAAAATTACACAGAAACTTGTTCCTTACAAACAGAAAACTGTCTTGTCTGTCGATGCTCTTACTTAAAAGTGTAGCATGCTGCAGTTTTTTATTGATATGGTGCGATTCCGATGCATATATTGATAGGATAATGAAATGATCTAATCTTATGTTTTTGCAAGCTACAAATGCATCATTTTCTACTTCTGAATGTTATCTATTCATCTGAGTTTCGCTAAATCTTTTGCCCATTGAATGTTGACCTGTCTGTGGTGGAGTCTAAGAAGTTTCATTGACCACTTTAGAAATTGACAAGTATGGTTGAAGATTGGATATCTAAAGCAAATGCAAGGCAACGCCGAGGAAGAGCCGGACGTGTTAAACCTGGAATTTGCTTTTGCTTGTACACCCAGCATAGATTTGAGAAACTCATGCTTCCTTATCAGGTACTTTCTATTTGGACCATTTTGGTGTGTCGATCTTGATAAAAATTTTTTTTGTATGTTTCTTGTGACCACGACATCACGATGCATAGGTTCCTGAGATGCGTCGGATGCCATTAGTGGAGTTGTGTTTGCAGATTAAATTACTCTCCCTGGGTCATATAAAGTCATTTTTATCCAAGGTAATTACTTGTTGCTGAGCCTTTAGTTGAGATGATAATATATAATTTGATCACAAGTGATTGTTTGGGAAAAAAATTTCAGGCTTTGGAACCTCCCAAGGATGAGGCTATGACCTCTGCAATTTCATTGTTATATGAGGTAGTCTTCTATTACTTAAAATAATGTCTGTAATTTGTATTTATCAAGTGGACCATATGATTATTAGGCAAATATATACATAATTCACTTATTGTATTTCTTTCATCATGTAGACATAGACTTTTGACCTATTTAGCAGAATGTGCAAGACATATATTGCTCCTTGTCTCAAAATCTTTTCTTCTGATATTTAATAGTTTTTAGTTGGATATCAAGCTTAGAAAGTGGTAGGTGGGACAATGTATGGTACGGAACATCAATTCTCGACAATTAAGGCGACTAAACTAATATATTCGTGTAGTCTCTTACTCTACATGGTATCCCATGTAATCCGGTGTATTAAATGGCCTTTTACAATAATAAAAGCTATTCTTGAGCCTTACATATCAGTTTAAGCTTTTAGGTCAATTGGTTCATTGACATGGTAGTAGAGCCTCTTAGACATGGCCGAGGGTTCAAAGCTTGGCAACTCCATAATAGAATTTCAACACATGGCAGGATGAACTTGTGTTGTACATGCTTCAAATGATAATAAAAGCTATTATTTGATCTTATCTATCATTTTAAGCTTTTAGGTCAATTGGTTCCTTGACACATTCAATTCCGTAATCAAGGCTCGGAGGTATTCACATTCCATAACCAAAATAATGGGAATTTTTTATTTATTTTTTGAATGCAACTTCAAGGCTTATGAGCAGCTTTTGAGGATTTTAAAGTTACTGTCAAATCCTGTCAAAAAAAAAAAAAGGAAGATGAAGGAAAAGATTAGAAAATAAAGTATTAACTATTATAACTGTGTTACTGTTGTTACCTTGCAGCTGGTTTATGTTTTGCTTGTGTTCAAGTTGTGAACCAATACCCTTTATTTGGGCTATTTTCAGGTTGGAGCTTTAGAAGGGGATGAAGAGTTGACACCTCTTGGGCATCATTTGGCAAAGCTTCCTGTTGATGTATTGATTGGAAAGGTTTTCCTTAAAACATTATTCTTCCTTATTATATTATAAAGGCTTTATGAGTCTTGCCGTGGAATCTGTACAGCTTTAGGGATTCATGTATTTTCCCATGTCTACATCTCATGATACAAATGCTAGGAATTCAATGAAACAGGACTATGGACATCAGATAAGATCTCCATAATAAAATGCAAGAACTTCCTGAACTGAAATAGTATGACATTTCTACTTTTGAGTAGATGCCTTTGACAAAGCCTTCTTGTGTGAATGGAATTCCTATGTATTTACCACGCTCGCGTTGAAATATTTTCTTTTTGTGTGCCTTACTGATGCAATTGCTCATGTCACTAAATGTTGAAAAGATTACTTTTAATCTTAAAGTCTGAGTTCAGCTTACCACACTTCTTTTATCCATTCTATTCTGATATTACTATATATGGGTAAACTCAACAGTACAATTGGTTTACTTTGATACTATACTGGCTTAACCTTGGCTTGATAAAGAGCTCTTAAACTTATTATACTTGATTCAAGCCTTAAACTATAATTCTGCAGAGAGGGTTGATCAGGCTTAGGTAATCTTCTTATTATTTTTTCTGCTTCAGTTGGATTGTTTAGCTACTAAATGGCTTCAATGCAAAGGAATTTGAAAAATTGGCTTTTCAATAAACATCATTTGAATGTTTATGGTATGTTATGTTTCACTTTTTTGACAGAATATGTAGTTTTAATGATTTTGCTTCATATATGCAGATGATGCTCTATGGTGCAATATTTGGTTGCTTGTCACCAATTCTCTCAATTTCTGCATTCCTTAGCTACAAGTCACCTTTTGTATACCCAAAAGATGAGGTCTCTCAAATATAGCATCAACTTTGTTTCTGCTTATGCTCTTCAGGATATAAAATTGTGGTTTATTACTTTCTGTTTTGATCTTATTGCATAAATGTTAGAGGCAAAATGTTGAAAGAGCGAAACTTGTAATGATGACCGAGAAGCTAGATGGCTCAGATGATGCTAATGAGAGTGAAAGGCAATCTGACCACGTTGTAATGATGATCGCGTACAAGAAATGGGAGAAGACTTTGCGTGAGGTTGGTCATGTTAGTCTTTGATATCAAGTTTAAATCTGTGGCAAATGGGTATTGTGCCCAGTCTTTTATGGTGGCTAAGAGCTGCTGTAAGAGATTATATAAACTAGTTAAATTATTTGTTATTTAGAAATGGTTTTTGAATTTGCAACACAAATATTCAACAGATTTATGATTGCGTAAATCCGTTGAATAGCCAGTTCGACATTGAGGTTAAACTGCACTTTGGAGAATTACCCTTGTTGATCATTTTTACAGATCTCTAATTAGCAAATTAGAACTATTTTTTTTTTCCAGTTGCTCAATCAACAATATCAACTAACCAAAAGTCTTCACTATGATTGTGCTGGCACAGTTTGAAAGTTCTTAAATCTCTTCCCAGGCAAATGATGTATCCAAATTCATGATTTATTTAGTTGAAAGAGATTATGCAAAGTTGTTTTTGCAAAGCTGAGGAAGAGTTAGGGGGCGTAAAACAAAACCCATTCTGCATAATGTATTACCAGAGAAGATTTAGAATATTCATACAATGGGGCCAAAAATATTGGATCATGGGCACCAGAAAACACAAGATTAAATGGGTTGATTATTTATAAAACCAATCTATGGAAATATAAGATGATATCAGTATAGTTTATAGGACGTAGAAACATTACAATGTGATTATATGAAAAGAGGAACTTAGGATCTCCATTTAATAATCCTGTTTTTTTTTACTCGTGAAAAGTATTTTTTTCTTGTAGGTCACGGGTTGTTGTGTGACCAAGAGGTCACGGGTTCGAGTCTTAGGAGTGGCCTCTTGCCAAATAAATTGGTAGGGGAAGGCTTGCTCCCAGTACACCTTTGTGGTGGGACCCCTCCCCGGACCCTCGCTCAGCGGGGACGCGTAGTGCACCGGGCCGCCCTTTAGGGAAGAACATTAATATTGTGAGGGTTGAAGCTGAGTATGTAAAGGGCGTTAAATTACTATTCGATCAAATCCCCAACTAAATATGCTGTATGTAGATTAATATAATGTGGTGGTGTTTTTTTAGCAAACAAAGTGATCAGGGGTGGGATTTACACCCCTTACCTGAGGGTAGTTTCACTTTTAACGCTCTCCCCTCTGCCTAGGATTGCTGGCACCTCTTTTTTTGAATCACGGGTGGGAAGAACCCATAGATTCATGTGCTGATGTGCAGAATCCTTCCTATTGCCTTTTATACTGTCATATCTCCAGTACTATGTATGATGAATTCAATATGGAATGTTGACTAATATTTGGAAGTTGACCCTTGCAGAAGGGAGCTAAAGCTGCACAAAACTTTTGCTCTTCTAATTTTTTGAGCAGTTCTGTTATGTACATGATAAGGTTCAGTTTCTTTGATACCATTTGTTAATTTTATATGTTTACATGAATGATGAATGTATTTTTATGTGTTCAATCTTCGATATGATATAAAAATAAAGCTAGCTTGTACCTTATGGCAGTGAAAATAAAGCTAGCTTGTACCTTATGGCATTTCTTTTTGTCTAATCTTACTAAATTTTTTTAGTGAGAATACTATATACTTCGAAGACAGTCTAAGTTAGCTGCATGTTGCATCAGTCAAGTTTATAGGCATACACACATGGTTGGTTAGTTATTGTGCACAAAATGGAAGAAATTATTAAAATTTAGGTTTCTTTTTTATACTTGTCAGTGAAAATAATTAAAGCTATTCTTGGGCGTTATCTATCAGCTTAAGCTTTTAGGCCAATTGTTTCCTTGACAACACTTATTTAAAAAAATGGAAATATTATTGCATCTTGCATTTGATATGTGAGTTAGTTTTCAGAGACATGAGGATACAATTCGGAACACTGCTAGGAGACATTGGATTCGTTAATCTTCCGAAGAATTACCGGGTACTATTCTCATGGCACTTCTTTTTGTAGATAATGTCAAACTTTTGCATCCTTACCTAATACTTAGAAACATGGTTGTTCGGTACTTTATTGCCAAAATAGTTTAGCAACTCAAGTTAATTACTCACTGCTATCTGATTGTATTTCAGTGCTCGAGTGAGTCGTTGTTGTCATCTTCAATCAATGTTCCTTTACGTCAAATTGCTTTTTTTTTTTTTAAGTTTATGGCTTATGTTTATGATTTTAACAACAATTTTCCCTTCTCCCAGATTCTAGGAAAAGACAAAGAGAATGTTGATAGTTGGTTGTCTGACAAAGCACAGCCGTTCAATATGTACTCGCATTATATCTCACTTGTGAAGGTAGAACTCTTACAGCTTTTGTTTACATTTAGTTACATATTTGGAAAGAGGCTCTTATTAGTATTACAATAGTTAACATTATATGATTAACCACTTACTGAAAAATCATGTAAAATTGAGTATAATTTCACAGTATTTCCCTGGCTTTAGATTGATTTGGAGAAATTCTTGCAGGCAATTTTATGTGCAGGATTGTATCCTAATGTGGCAGCTACTGAACAAGGCATCACTGCATCAACAATGAACAGTCTTAGGCAGTGCAGTGCACCTTCAACAAAAGGTCATCCAGTCTGGTATGATGGAAGAAGAGAGGTTCACATCCACCCCACTTCCATCAACAGTAGCTTGAAAACGTTTCAGTACCCATTTTTGGTCTTCCTTGAAAAGGTATGCAAATTTTTAAGCAGACGGAATTTGGTATAGTTTTTCCATTCTATTTGAGATTTTCCATTCTTGGTTCAAATGGCTCTAATCAGTACAGTTTGTGGTATCAGTCATGTATTGGACAATTTTTTAGTGGGCGAGATTAAAATTCTTGTGTGTTCTCCCCTTCGTCCTTTGTGCATCTGTTTTGACGATACAACTAGTTTGAAAAACATAGATGGCAGCAACACCCGTTTCAAATATATGTTGCATAAATTAGGAATGCAGCACTTCTGAAAATAATCCTTGCATCACCTAAATGCAAAAAATGTCATTTGCTATGTTCTTATCACATGTCTGTAATGTTGCGATTTGAGGCAGGATATTAATAGTCTTATTAGTTTTCCTTTTCTGAAGAGGCCAGGAAACTGGGCTTAAATTAAAATGCATCTTTTCTTTTGACCTTTCAGGTTGAGACCAACAAAGTGTTTCTGCGGGATACTACTATCATATCTCCTTTCTCTATTTTACTTTTTGGTGGCTGCATTAACATTCAGCATCAGGTATATTTTATATATTCCTTTAAGACTTTTCCCCAGCAAACGCTGGGAGCATTAAGCAGATGCTTGTTATCTTATTTAAAAAGTGGTCATCTTGTCTAGTCTATCCACTTTGTGATTGAAAATTCTGTGTAGTAAAAACCTTTGATGCATTAAGATTTTCTATATGTACATTTCTGGCATAAGTTCGTAAGTTTATTGTATTACCATTCATAAAGTTACTGTTGTAGGTTACTAGCTTTCTCCTCTTACCCTTCCTGAACTGCAATCTTTTCTCCCTAATGATTTGCAGACAGGACTAGTGACAATAGATGGATGGTTAAAGGTAACAGCCCCAGCCCAATCCGCTGTCCTGTTTAAGGAACTCCGATCAGCTCTTCACTCTTTACTGAAGGAACTTATTCAAAAACCTAAGGTATTACTCATACTTTATTTTGTGCACGTGCAATATCTTGAGACTTACCTGATGATTTACTTGGTAATTAGACTATCTACCCTTATGTACCCTGATTTTTTGTTATATTCTTTCAGAATGCAACCATTGTTGATAATGAGGTAATCAGATCCATGATCCAACTGTTATTGGATGAACACAAACCCTCAAACTAAGCTTTAAAGCTGCAGTATGAGCGACGATATTTGCTGTTCCATATGGTTAGATGAGGATCCCATCACTGTAGGAGAGTATTCCTCCCCACTGAAGAAGAAATGTTCCTTCTACCTGAATTAGAGAGACCATGACTGGCTACCGGATCTTACTATTTCCTCCGTGCAAGGTTTGCTCTCAATTGCTGTCATCTACAATAAATACGAAGCCTACTCTTTGAACTTCTAAATGTCCATTCCCATTTTATTTGATTACACAAAACATGGCTAGTCCTCATATGAGTTGGGAGAACAAAGACTCCCAAGAGGACAGGCTGTTTAGTCTTGGGGAAATAGCGGAATCTTCTACATCAATAATACTAGGTTATAACGAACTTGATACTTTATCTAGGAATGACACTTTTGGCTTTGACTGGAAGAAGAGTTAAATATGTATTTGCACATGAATTTCACCTTTTACACATCTTTGCATTATTATATATTTTTTATTTGCTATCGATAGTATAGCGGTTCGATGGGATTGCAACATCCTTTCTTCTCCTATTATTTGACAAGCTGCTTGAATAAGGATTGAATGTTTGCGTCAGACTGTGAAAAAGAGATCCATAGGAATCTTGATTTGTCATTTTACTGAATCATGAGAAAGAAATCAATAAGCATGTAAAATGTGAGTGTTATTCTCGAGATCTTCTGTTGCTCGATCCAAAATACATCTGCAACTATATTTTAAATTTGGGTGACAATTTTTGTTCTACAATTTTTGTAGCTACAAGCTTGGCGGAAATATTATGTTTACTCGGATAGCAGCAGCCAGCAGACTTTCCCAAATTGAGTAAAATATAGTACCCTTTCATACGGTTACCTTTACCTGATTTTCATATCACTAAGACCTGTTCATTTGTTGGAAAATATTATACAGAAAAATATTTTCCTATTTTTTTGGAAAAATAAGTCTATCGAATTTTTTATGTTAAATGAAAATTGGAACCCTACTCCGTTCCTTTTTACCTTTTAAAAATAGTAATAGCTTTCTTGTTTTTCAGTGTTGTATCCAATTATTGAAAAATATTTTATTTTCCAAGGGCAATATTTTTTTCTTGTCCAATACTTTCTAAAACAGAGTATTTTCCACAAATAAAAGGGCTTAGATGTTGTAATATAATGAACATTCCAAGGAAGATTCAAGTCATCTGACAACCATTCTATAAAATTAGATGAAAGAATTCTGTAAACGTAACTACTTACATGAAACTGAAATGGATGCATTATGTAGCAACCATCACTACTTATAAACAAGTGTTTCCTCCATTGCAGAACATCTGAGTTCCTCAGGTTGTATATTCTTCTCAAAACAAGTGTCAAATAATGTAAGCTGAAGAATGATGCTGCTACATAGCATCGCGGTGCGTAAGTCATTGGCCTGCATGACCCTTGAAATATGAAAAGGAAACAATCGACTTGAAAGACAGATTTTATCAATTAGATTCACACATTAACTCAGGGGGTGAAGGAACTTCAATAAGAGGTTTTTTTATCAATCTCGTGACAATGAGAGGAGGCAGGACCTGAACAAGGCACCTTTGCACGGAATTTGGTTGATGATATTGCTGATAAGTGTTTTACTATTTTGGTTGATGAATCTCGTGATAGCTTTGTGAAAGAACAAATGGCAGTAGTCCTTAGATATGTCAACAAATGTGGAGAAGTTATTGAACGATTGTTAGAGGTGATTCATGTCAAGGAGACTTCATCACAATGTTTAAAAGATTCCATTGATGCATTATTTGCCAAGCATGGATTATCTCTATCTAGATTGAGATGTCAAGGATATGATGACGTTTCAAATATGCGAAGAAAGTTTAAAGGGTTGAAGACCTTGATTTTAAGAGAAAATCCCAATGCATTCTCTGTTCATTGTTTTGCTCATCAGCTTCAATTGGTGATTATTGCAGTCGCCGAAGGATCGAATAAAATCATTGGTGCTTTCTTTACTCTAGTTACTATGATTGTGAACATGAGTGGAGCGTTTTGTAAACGAGCTGACAATCTTAGACAACTTCAACATGATCGAATAGTTGAACGCCTCGAGAGTGGAGAAATTACTAGTGGTAGGGAAAAAAAATCAAGAAACTGGATTAGGTAGGCCAGGTGACACTAGATGAAGATCACATTACACAACATTACTACGCTTACATTCAATGTGGCCTTCAGTAAAAGACATGCTTTTTAATGTCTATGAGGATGGCGATGATAGTGGCTTTGCTAGGACCTTAACGATGAGGATGGAGAGCTATGACTTTGTATTTATTTTGCATTTGATGAAACAAATATTGGCATAAACAAATGATTTGTCTAATTTGTTGCAAAAAAGAGATCAAAATATTGTTCAAGCCATTCATTTGATTAAGAATATGAAGAATCAATTGATGGATTTGCGAGATAGAAGATTGGAGACATTTTTCTCATTCTATCAATATTGTCAATATGAATGATATAGTTCTAGTACGTACTCGAATGAAGAGGGATGAAAATGTTGTTGCTTACTTTCAACATTATCGGTGTGAAGTTTATCACGAGGTAATTAATTAAATGTTTCTTTTCATTTTAAATAACTTTGTTTACATTTTCGTTTTTTTGTTGATTTTAATGCTTTATCTTTTGAAATACTAGGTACTTGATAAGATCGGACTTGAGATACATGATCGTTTCCCAAAATTAACAACAGACTTGCTTCTTTCTGTGGCATGTCTTGATCCTAGAGATTTTTTTTCTAACTTTAATGGTGATAAGTTAGTTCATCTAGCTGAAATATATACAGAAGATTTCTTATGATGTTAAAAGAGATATAAACTTTGCTGCTATTGAAGATTTATGATGTCTTTCAAAGAAGACGATTTCAACTGGAAAAGCTCAAACTTTTCCATTGGTGTATCGCCTAATTGAATTGACATTGCTTTTACTAGTTGCAACAGCTTCTATTGAAAGAGTATTTTCAGTAATGAATATTGTAAAGACCGATTGGAGAAATCAGATGTCAGATGATTGGCTGAATGACTGTTTGGTAGTATTTAGCTCGAAGGATATCTTCATCAACATTGATAATGAAGATATTTTGGATCGTTTTCAAGCTATGACAGATCGTAGATGTCAATTTCCACCTCGTAATCGTCGATCTACTTAGCATTATAAGTTTTTTTTAAGACATTTTGTATCGAATAGCAATTATGTACTAAAGTATATTTTTTTCAATTAATGCTATTTTGTCTAAAAAAAATTTACATAGAGTTTTGCCCCCCCTCCCTCCCTCAAATCCTGGATCCGCCATTGATGATCATTGTAAAATCAAACAGAAGTCTTGTATCCCATCACAATCACAAGTAATATTTGCTCATCCCAATGTTGGGGTTTAGTGTCCTATAGACAATTGTTCTAGGATATAAACCTAATATAAATGAATTGTTCTTTATGTCATTTGTTTTAATAAGATATGGTTTCATAACCGTATAAAGACAACCTCTTTTATAAGTCTAATAAAAGGAAATCCCTAAGTTTATTTAAAGTGATTATAAAGTGTTCATACAAGCATGAAGTGAGACGAAACATTATAATAAACTAATAAACTTAAAACCACCCCAAGTCAAGTGATATGTTTTGAATAAGGGATTGACATAACACTGTTGAGACTTGCATGTAACAATGTTTTCTGTCGAGACAGAGAGCTGATCTCACAAGCTTCAGATATGCAGATATCTGGATAGTTACATGGATTCAATGAAAGGGGTTCATTAGGATTGGGGACCCGACTTGAGATAACATGATGGGTAGATTTATCCTTGTCACCTGTTCATCTCATTAGTATTAATAGGTATAAGTAATCCTAAGACTCAAAGGAATGTTAATTAGTGATTCTGGATTATGGAATGTGATGCTTTGATCCTGTTGTAACACGATCCATAACAGGGATGACTTTGGGGTGTGTACGGCAGACGTTGGGTATCACATGAAGTAATTGCAGGATAGTTATGCATTGGATTGAGTATTTGTCACTCCTGATAAATGGGAGATACGTCCAAGGATCGCTTGTGGAAGACTTAACTCTAAATCCTTGCAAGGTGATAACTTAAGACTTGAAATGCAAATTTCACTTAACCTATCTAATTGGAGTTAACTCGGCCTGTACAAGTAAAACGAACGTCTCGCTATATGTGACTTGACATTGCCCATAGTAATAAGATTTTGTTCAAGGATGTAGTTGACAAAGGATCGAATTATACTGTAACTAATACGGAAAGGTCAACGACAGAATCAACCTGTCTTCTTATAGCTCTAGGGGAATGTTTCGGATCTGCCAATCACAGTTCGCGTACTCATTCCGTTATACAAAGATTAAATATAATTCTGAGAAAATTAATTTAATAGTTGTATACGGCTAGAAGCAATAAGAACTTAATGGGTCACACATAAGACTTGGAACCCACAAGAGAAACATATGTTAATTAATTGACGGAAGCCCAACTGAGTCCACTAAGGCACAGTAGTATAGGGGGCAATTTATGTATAATAAATACATAAAGGAATTAATTTAATTTAAACAATTATAATTAGATTATGATTATGAATTAAATTAATTATAGGATAAATAAGTTAGGAGGTTTAATGAGATTAAATTGCTTCTATTATTATCCTATCAATAAGTTATTATTATCTTTATATTTAATATAATTATAAGGGATAAGTAAAAAAAAAATGCCTGTGGTATACCGGTTTTGCGAACTCGAACCTGTGGTATTTTTTTTTTGCAAACAGAGGTCTGTGCTAAACGCCGTTAGCAAAGAACGGATTTTTACACTAACACCGTTATTTTTGATGAGGTGGCAGTTTGACCAAAAAGTTGACCAGGGGAAAAACAGGTATTAAATAAAAAAATTTACACATTCCCCACCATCTTCTTCTTCCCGTCCACATCCTTCCTCCATCTTCATAATCCCCATTTTCACACCCTTTCCCCTTTCAATGGCTTCTGCTACTGCGCCTACTTCCCTTTCCCTTCTCAAAACCTCTGTTTCTGCCTCCTCTTCTTCATCTTCTCGCTCTCGTTCTTCTCTTCTCCCTGTTTCATCATCCTCTGGTCTCCGTTCCAATACTCTCCGTGGCATTGGATTTTCTGCTGTTACTGACCCTCTTTTTTCGCAGCATGTCGCGTCTAAAATTCGATTGTGCGGTTCCAGTGGTAAGGCGTCTAGGGCTGTGGTTTCAATGGCGAAGAAGAGTGTTGGGGATTCGACTTCTACGGATTTGAAAGGGAAGAAGGTTTTTCTTAGGGCGGATTTGAATGTTCCTCTTGATGATAATCAGGTTATTGGTGATGATACGAGAATTAGAGCTGTTATTCCTACTATTAAGCATTTAATTCAGAATGGGCTAAAGTTATTCTCTCTAGTCATTTGGTATGTATTTTTAACTGAATTTGAGTTCTTACATTTCGGTGTTTTTTGATTAATTTGAATTTTTTTTGCCGAATTTGCAATTGGGGATTCAATGGAGGTGTTTTTAGTTCGTTTGATGTATTTCCATTGGTAATTTGATTGTTGCTTGTAAATATATGTTGCATTTGGTATGCATTTGTTCTTGAATTTGAGCTCTTCCTTTTCTGGATTTTTGAATAATTTGAATTTCTTTTTGCTAAATTTTCAATTAGGCATTTGATGGATCTGCTTTTAGTTCGTTTGATATATTACTATTCATAATTCGATGGAGCCATTGAAAGTGAAATTGAAGAAAAGGAGGAGGGAAAGGGTGTGAAAATGGGGATTATGAAGATGGAGGAAGGATGTGGACGGGAAGAAGAAAGGATGATGGGGAATGTTTAAATATTTTTATTTAATACATGTTTTGCCCTTGGTCAACTTTTTGGTCAAACTGCCACCTCATCAAAAATAACGGTGTTAGTGTAAAAATCCGTTCTTTGCTAACGGCGTTTAGCACATACCTCTGTTTGCAAAAAAAATACCACAGGTTCGAGTTCGCAAAACCGGTATACCACATGCATTTTTTTTGTACTTATCCCTAATTATAAATAATAACAAATAAGAATTTTATTCCGAATTAAATTCTTAATCAGTAACCTAATTCTATCTGACTAGGGTTTAGATGGAAGAGGTTATATAAACCCCCTTTAGCTGTAAATTTCGGCTAACCTAGTCTCCCCTGCAGACTGAGAATTTCGACCCTACAGTAGAGGACGGAATTCCACCGCTTGCTTCCGAATCACTTGATTTCATCTCTTTCTTTTTCTCCTTAATCTTGTGTTGATTAATTAGAGGCAATCTATCTTGATTGTTATTGCTTGGTTGAGTTCTAATCGTTTACTTATATGTTTTGTTATGTTCATGAATGTAGAAAAGACATACAAAAGGAGAAATTCGTTTTGCTACTCCTACATCAGGTCAGTTCACGATTTCGGGGATTTCCTAAGATTGAACCGTCGGATCGTCACGATTTTTGGACAGGAGCTTCTAGACATATTCTTCCACGTTTTCACCATTGGGATTGTCGTTTGGAGGTCTGGAAGGTCTGTTCGGGTAGGGGCAGATTGGTAGACAGTTTCTATCTCTTTTGACGTTGTGGGCATTTCGTTTGCAACAGTAGATTGATCGTCATAAAGGTATTTATGTTCAATCCCTCCTTATATGAAATAACGATTAACGGATCTTGGGAAAAGGAAATAGGTAAAAATTTTATATTTCCTCTGCCAAACGTTTGTCTATTTTCCTTCAAAGTACAACAATAGGTAATGTGTCGGACATTAATACAGCCAAACCAGCCAGATAACATTTCTGCCCACCAGAGTCTTAGCAGGACTTTTTTCATGCTTTTTTTTTTGAAACCAAAGCAATATTATTAAAAATCTTGACGAAGAGACATAGTTAAGAAGTCAGGGGGTACAGGCCACTCACCCTGACAATTAGGAAATTGAGAGTTCCTAGCTAAACAATGAGCCACACCATTGGCGGTGCGTTTGACAAACGCAATAGAGCAATTGATAAGCTCGTTTAATAAAACAATACAATCTCTGACTATGGCGCTAAAAGGCGATGAAACCCTTAACGAGTTGGCCATTGATTGAACCACAACTAGACAATCCGACTCCACAATAACTGATTGCCATTCTTTGCTTTTGATCCAACTTAACGCTTCCCGAATGGAAAGAGCTTCAACGAGGGGCGGATCATCACAAAACGGAACTTCACCACTCTTAGCTGCTACGAACTCCCCATTCTCAGTCCGTACCACACAACCAAAGCCCGCCTTATTTGACGGAGGAAAGATTGATGCATCTACATTTAGCTTCAAATAACCTCTAGGAGGTCGGGTCCAGTGAGTGCTCGGATTAATTGCCGAATCAACAGCAGCTCCAGCAGAGATCTGGGCGGCTTGCCAAGCTCCCAAATACGCAAACGACGATTGCACCGTAAAGACAGCCGATATATTCTTACGATTCCAGATTACACTGTTGCGATTATTCCAAATCCCCCAACAAATAACAGCTGCTTTCTTCATTAAATCCAAAGATTGATCAGCAATAAATTTCCAGAAATCCAAAAAAGCATCAAAGTGGCCCGTACTTAGTCCCAACGAAGAGGCACGCCACACCGCTCGAGTCGAGGGACAAAGCAGAAAAATATGAGCTGAATTTTCAAGGCCAGCGCAACACAAACTGCACGATTCAGATAAATCAACTTTGCGTTCCTTCAACGCACACTTGGTCGGTAAGCAGTGTGAGAGGATTCTCCAAATTAAACTTCGAACCTTCGGGGGCACATTAAGGTTCCATATTGAGCTCCATCTAGGCGAATTAGAATGTTGGATAGGGGGAAGACCCATTAGACATTTATAACCACTTTTGACAGAGTACCTTCCCATTCTATCAGCAGCCCAATACCAGTTATCTTTATCAACTCGCCTGCTTAATGGGATTTTAAGAATAAGGCCTACATCCCTTGGGACGAACAAGCCATTAAGTAAATCGATATCCTAGGAGCGATCCGCTTCATTGATAACGTCTGAAACCTTTGTAATCTCCAATCCTTCAATCCGATCACTCTCGACATACGGGTAAATATTGTCCGGGAGCCATGGATCCTCCCAGATTTTAGTATGTAAACCCGACCCAATATGTCGTCTAATTCCCTCACGCAAAACCTTTTGGGCACATATAATACCACGCCAAATGAGGCTTGGACTATCCCCAATGGTGGCATCAAGGAAAGAGCTATCCGGATAGTAACAAGCTTTGTACACTTGAGCTACAAGAGAGTTGGGGTTAATCAAGAGGCGCCAACCTTGTTTTGCAAGTAGAGCAACATTAAAATTATGAAGCTTACGAAACCCCAAACCACCAAACTTTTTCGGAACACAAAGGCGGTCCCAGGATTTCCAGTGCACACTACCCTTACCCGAGACATCAGACCCCCAAAAAAACGAGTTCATGAGCTTTTCAAGACCAGAACACAGCCCAATTGGAAACTGAAACAGGCTCATAGCATAGGTTGGCAAGGATTGAAGCACCGATTTGATCATAACTTCCTTGCCCGAACGAGAAAGGAACCGAGCTTTCCAACTCCGAAGCCTAGTGCGAACCATGTCTTCAACATAACCAAATACTTGGTTACGACTTCTCCCGACCACTGATGGTAATCCCAGATATTTGTCAGGTAAGGCAACATTCGACACCCCCATCGTGTCACTTGTGATGTTCTGAGCAGCCAATGGGCAATGCTTACTGAATGACAAAGAGGATTTAGCAAAATTTATTTTTTGTCCAGAAGCCCGCTCATAATCTGACAAACAAACCTTGATGGCAGACGCTTCTTTCTGGTTGGCTCTGAAGAAGAGGTAGCTGTCGTCTGCAAAGAACAGATGGGAGATAGGCGGAGCATGTTGAGTAACAGCACATCCATGTATGATCCCCTGAGCCTCAAGCTGAGATAAATACAGAGAGAGTCACTCCGCACAAATAATGAAAAGGTACGGGGACAAAGGATCCCCTTGTAGAAGTCCTCTATGGGGAATAATTGGCCCAATCGCACGGCCCCCACAAGCCACAGAATACCTAACTTTACTGACACACTGCATAATAAGTGAAACCCAATTGGTTGGAAAACCAAGCCTCAACATCATCTGCTCCAAAAAAGGCCATTCAATCATGTCATAGGCTTTTGACATGTCCAGCTTCAGTGCCGCCAACCCATGAACCCGACGCGAGGATTTATGATGGAGATAGTGATTAACCTCAAAGGCTAGCATTACATTGTCAGAAATCAGTCGACCAGGGATAAAAGCACTTTGTGAAGGAGAGATAATGTGATCCAGCATACCTTTCATACGATTAGCTAAGACCTTGGAGACAATTTTGTAAATAACATTACATAAGGCTATGGGTCGCATATCAGATACAAGCTCCGGCTTCGACTTCTTTGGGATTAGAACAATCTGCGTATCATGAATATTATCAGGGAGATACCCCGAATTCAGCCAGTTTAAACACGAGAGAGTGACCTGTGGACCTACAACGTCCCAGAATTTCTGATAGAAGCCAGGGCTAAAACCGTCCGGGCCTGGGCTTTTATCCGGGTTCATAGAGAAAACAACATTCCTAATTTCAGTATCAGTGAAAGGCTTTAGCAGATCGACAACATCAGAATTTGAGACTTTAGCAGACACATTACTGATTACCGGGTCCAAAACACACCCATCAGAGGAAAACAACTTCTGAAAATAAGTTTTAATAAGAGATTCTAAACCTGAATCCCACGTTTTCCAAGCTCCGGTATCATCCTTCAGGCGGTCTATGTTGTTTTTCTTTCTTCTGTTTGTAGCAGCGGCGTGGAAGAATTTCGAATTCATATCCCCTCCTTGAAGCCAGAATTTTTTTGCACGCTGACGCCAGTACACTTCCTGTTGTAATTGAAGCTCCTCTAGTTTCTTTCGAGTTTCCAAAACCAGTAATTGAGAGCTTTGATCGGTATTGTTCTTCAAACCACGCAACGTAGCCCGACAATCTGCCATTCGTGCTATGAATGTTTTACGCAAGCCTTCACCCCATTCGTATAGATCAACGCCATATTGATTCTGCCTTTCAACAATATCTGTCACCTCATTTTTATGCCAGGCAGCCTCAACACGGTCCCTACAGCCTTGCTCATGATACCATGCCGATTCAAATCGGAAACGACGTTGAACACCCCTCAGCTGCGGACTGGGAATAAGGATAAGAGCAGTATGGTCGGAACAATGTGCTTCCTCATTCTGAATTTTTGCACAAGGGAATAATTGAAGCCAATTCGAGTTTGCTAACCCCCTATCTAGCTTTTCTTCCACAAGATTCAAGGTACCCCTACTCTTTTCCCAAGTAAAAGCATGACCTCTCATAGGAATTTCAAATAAATGACAAAAATCAACAGCGTCATTAAATCCCTGGATGAGATTCGGGGGATGTCTACGGCCTCCACTCTTTTCATGTTGAAATAAAAGATCATTAAAATCCCCTATCACCACCCAAGGGAGCGAATTAGCACTAGATAAAGATTTTAAAAGATTCCATGACTCTGAGCGTCTCCCTCTTTCTGGAAAACCATAAAATCCGGTTAATCGATACTCCGGCAAACCCAAAATATAGATTTTAACGTCAATATGATTCCTAGAGGACCCCAGCAGGCTCACAGAATCTTTAGATTTCCACAGAAGGGCTAGACCACCCCCATATTGAACAGGATCAATAAAAAATAAACCTGAATAAGAAAGAGCATTCTTTATTGAATCAACTTTGACACGACTACATTTGACTTCCATTAGGAAAATAAACTCCGGGCAAAATTTGGCAACAAGGCTCTTCAACATTCGAACTGTGCGAGGATTGCCCATGCCTCGACAGTTCCAGCTTAAAGTACTCATGGCTCTGGGCGGGTCTGCACTGCAGCACCCGCCATATGTTTGTTCTTTGAACCGGTATCAGTTACTTGAAAGTCGCATTCCATGTTTGAGTTTCCTCCTTGGGTCGAACTTTTATTTTTTTCTTCCTGCCTACGCCTTTTAGTCTCGTTGATAACAATACCCTCAGAATTTATCGTTTTGTTCCCCGAGCTGATGTCAGCAGTTCTGGTATTATTCACTTCAGGGGTGCTGGAATTATCCTTAAAGGCGATAGGGATAATAGGATTAATGCCTGGAGGGGATGACAATAAGTATTTGGATTGTGGTCGAGAAGCAACTCGCCGCGATGGGGCTCTCATCGCTGCTGAATAGGGTCGGACAGCTTGTTCAGGATTGGGATGTTCCAGAAGCTTGGAGCAGAATCTATCAGCATGCCCAATGCATGCACAGTAGAAGCAAAACTGTGGCAACCTCTCATATTGGAACGTAATCCAGCGTTTCTCCTCCCCTTCCTTCCCAATCGTCATTTTATCACGTAATTTTTTTGTTATATCCACTGAAACCCGAATACGCATATAGGAGCGATTTGGTCCAGAAAAATTATTCGGATCAGATTCAATATATCGTCCCAGAAAGTTACCAATCATCATAGCCACCCGCTCTGACATGAATCCCGACAGGAGATCATGTACTTGAATCCAGAAATCCGCGTGTGTTAGGGCAATCTCATCAATTGAATTTACGGTCTCCATCTTTTCTACAATCAATAGATGTTGTTCAAAGGTCCACGGTCCTCCTTTAATCACTCGCTCCCTCTCCCACGGGTGATAGAAATCGAACCGAAAGAGGTTGGGGCCAAGAACTTCCACAAATACACCCTTTTTTGGTTCCCACAGGTCAGCCAATATATTCTGCATATTCCCAACCTTAATCATCTTCTCAGTGAGGAACCTTCCCAAAAGACTCCACCGATGAACCGGATCAGGGATCAGAACATCATCCACACTCAGCGTTAGTCCAGACTCATTCTCGATTGCGAGCTGTTCGGTGTCTGAGATAATCTTCTCTATAGACATGCTAGGGCAAGCGAAATCACAAACAAAATCGACGGCAAGAGAGACGGCCGAAATCAGTCACGGCAACAGGGTAAAGAAAGAACCCTAGAAAAACCACTCCTCAATAGGGAGACCTTCTAAAATCAGTCAAAACCGAATAAGTGTTTTTTTAAACAAAACACTTATAAATTCTTTTTTTTAAAGAAAAACCTAACTTATTTTAATCTAATACTTATAAATTTTTTTTTCATGCTTATTACAAAGAAGAAGGTTTACTCGGTTTAATAAATTGTTATTTTAATTTTTTTTATTAATTTATGTATTACAATTTTTATTTTTGTATTTTATTTGTTAATTAATTTAAAACAGTCTATATTAGACATTTTACATACTAACCTCAACAACTAATTAAATGTTACAAACAGTAATAATTAAACGGTTAACAACAACAATGAACGACTAACTCCAATATTAACAATTATTAGTTAACAACTGAATCAAACAAGTACTAAATCAACTCGATACCTGTTACTATTTTAGATTTGATTTCCATTAAATAAATTTAAATAGAGGGATGAATATTATTTTTGTATATTAATTTTAGATATTAATCAACTCAATACTTTTTTATTTGTGTATTAATGTTTGTACAATTTTGATTTTTAATATGAATATTATTCTATCATTTTAGATATTAAAAAATTTCACCTTACAAAATAATCTTATATTATTGAAGAAAATTGTTTATAAATGTCTCGATTTAAAATTGCAAAATAAACTAAAATTGTGAAGTAAAAACTAAACTTTTTAAATAAATATAAGAACTAAAATTGCAAAATAAACTATTGTAAAGTAAAAACTAAACTTTTTAAATAAATATAAGAACTAAAATTGCAAAATAAACTAATATTGTAAAGTAAAAACTAAACTTTTTAAATAAATATAAACACTAAAATTACAGAATAAAAACTAAATTTTTTCATAATTTACTTGAAACTTGTAATACATGAGATGGAGACTAGCAACTCGCCTAATGTGTGGGACCTAAAGTCCCGGACATCGTAGATTTGAAACTTAGAGTCCGAAACAATTAATAAAAGTTTAAATTATCCAAAACATAAAATAACTGGGCTATTATTTGTGGTCACAAAAGTTTAGACAATGTCCCAAAAAGTCATAAAAATTTAATTTGTTTAAATAAAATTATTTAAGTTTGTTTTTATCTTAATAAAGTCTTTTTGGTCATTTTTCGATCATTTTTTACCGAAATTGCTCACGTGGCATCTCAACATCACGTCAACACCACGTGACACATAAAAAAAATGTAACTACACATTTTAATTGATAATTAATATGCCACCTAGGTTAATTTGTGATTAAAATTTTAATTAACAATCCTTATTTACTTGAGACGTCTAATCAACTCCGTCGAAAAAATAATTGAAAAAAGTCCATAGTGACTTTATGGGGACAAAAACAAACCTATGTGAGTGAGACAAATTAAACTTTTGTGATCTTTTGGATATATTGTCTAAACTTTTTGACAAATTTAGAGAGAGAGAATCTGGATACAGTTCTTAGAGAGAAGAAATCTGTCATACCAATTGAAAGGTTAAAGCTATTTATACAAAATGATTGCTAGCAGATTTGAACTGGATTCCTACTTTCTAGGAGCTAATTAAGAGAGCTAATTAAGAAGAGCCCAACTACCACCTAATTACAGAGATAATTAATTTACAGCAGTAATTACAGTTTTTTTATCATTAATATACTGTTGTATCATTAATATTCAATTGTTCAACTGTACACACTAATATCCCCCCTTAAATTGATGTTGGCCGGTCCAAAAGCATCAATTTGTGAAGAAGAAACTGATGTCGTCCACTAGAAAGAGCCTTAGTAAATATATCTGCAGTTTGGTGCTCAGTAGAGATGTGCGAAAGAGAAATAACATGTGCATCGTATGCCTCACGAATAGAATGACAATCGACTTCAATATGCTTTGTGCGCTCATGAAATACTGGGTTAGCTGTAATGTGAATAACACTTGTGTTATCAGCACGGAGAGGTGTAGAATCAGTTTGACAGAAGCCAATCTCAGCCAATAGTCCGCGAAGCCAAAGAATTTCCGAACAAGCAGATGACATAACTCTATAATCAGACTCAGTGGAGGACTTCGATACACGATCTTGCTTTTTGGTCTTCCAAGAAATTGATGAAGGACCAAGAAACATGCACCAACCAGTAATGGATCGGCGAGTATCAGGACACCCGACCCAATCGACATCACTATAAGCAACAAGACGAATTGAAGAGTTGGTTGGAAAGAACAAGCCTCGTGCAGAACTGCCAAGTAAATAACGAATGATTCGACGGACAACAGCCAAATGAAGATGTCTAGGAGCTTGCATGAATTGGCTAACCTGTTGAACATCAAATGAAATATCTGGACGAGTAATAGTTGTTGGGGTTTAGTGTCCTAAAGACAATGGTTGTAGGATGCAAACTTATTGTAAATGAATTGTTCTTTATATCATTTGTTTTAATAAGATATATGTTTGATAACTATATAAAGACAAACCCTTTTACAGCACTAAATAAAGTCTAATAAAAGGAAATCCGTAAGTTTGTTTAAAGTGATTATAAAGTGTTCATACAAGCATGAAGTGAGACAAGACTTTATAATAAACTAATAAACTTAAAACCACCCCAAGTCAAGTGAGATGTTTAGGATTGACATATCACTGTTGAGACTTGTATGTAACAATGTCTTCTGTCCGACAGAAAGCTGATCTCACAAGCTTCACATATATAGATATCTGGACAGTTACATAGATCCGATGAAACGTCGTTCATTAGGATTGGGGATCCGATTTGAGATAACAGGATGGGTAGATTCATCCTTGTCACCTGTTCATCTCATTGGTATTAATAGGTATAAATAATCCTCAGACTCAAAGGAATGTTAATTGGTCATCCTGAATTACTGAATGTGAGACTTTGATCTCGTGGTCCCACGATCCTTAACAGAGATGACTCTGGGGTGTGAACTGCAAAGGTTGGGTGTCACAGGAGATAATGTCAGGGTAGTTATACATTGGATTGAGCATTTATCACTCCCGACGAATGGGAGATACGTCCAAGGATCGCTTGTGGAAGACTCGACTCTAAATCCTTGCAAGGTGATAGCTTAAGAGTAGAAATACAGATTTCACTTAACCTATCTATTTGAGTTGACTCGGCCTGTACAAGTAAAACGAACGTCTCGCTATTATGACTTGACATCATCCATAGTCATAAGATTCAGTTCAAGGATGTAGTTGATAAAGGATTGAATTATACTGTAACTAATACGGAAGGGTTAACGGCAGAATCAACCTGTCTTCTTAACGGACTCTGGGGGAATGATTACGGACATGCCGATAACATGCTCTGTTCATCATTCCGTTATGCAAGGATTAAATATAATTCTTGGAGAAATTAATTTAATAGTTGCATACGGCCAGAAGTAGTAAGGACCTAATGGATCACACATAAGACTTGGAAACAAAAGAGAGATGGATCTGATTAATAGATGGAAGCCCAGTTGAGCCCAGTAAGGCCCATGGATAAAGGGGGTCGAAATTATATGTATTAAAGGAAGGGAATTAATTTATTCCACTCTTCCTAATTGGATTAGGATTGTGAAATTAAATTAATTAAGAGATAATCAAGTTAGGAGTTATTAATTGGATTAATGTCCTCCTATTATTATCTAACTAGGTTACTTATTATTATCCTAATTATATTAGATATATAGTAAGATAATAATTAGAAATCTTATTCCGAATTGGATTGCTATTAAGTAACCTAATCCTATCTAACTAGGGTTTAGAGATAAGATAATATATATACCCCTTACCTAGTGAATTTCGACACACACTCTAGCCCCACCCCTTGTGATTTTCGAAATCTACTAGCTAGAGAGAGAAAGTGAATTCCATCCCCAAGTTCGTGGACAAGAATTCATTCGGCATTCCATCGATTGATTAATCTAATTCATCCCTCTTTCTCCTTGATCTTGTGTTGGTTAATTAGAGGTAATCTATTTTGGTTACATCTCATAAGGGTTGATTCTAATTTAACCTCACCGTGTTCACGAAAGAAGAAAAACAATCAAAAGGGAGAAATTCGTTTTTCTTCGCCTACATCAGGTCAGTTCACTATTTCGAGGATTCCCGGAGATTGAACTGTCGGATCGTCGCGATTTTTGGACAGTAGCTTCTAGACACATTCTTCCACGTTTCCATCGAAGGATCGTCGTTCGGAGGTCTGGAAGGTCTATTTCGAATAGGGGCAGATTGGTAAACAGTTTACATCTCCTTTGAAGTTGTGGGCACTTCGTTTGCAACGGTAGATTGATCATCGAAAGTTATATCTTCTTATCCCTCTTTATATGAAATAACGATTAACGGATCCTATGGTTAAAAGGAAGTAGGCTAAAATTTTTATATTTCCGCTGCTATACCTTAGTTAGATAGTTAAGGCTTCCTACAAGTCGTCGATACAAAGAAGGATCAGAAAGAAAATCACCCTCATCACGACCATATTTAACATTCACTTCCATAGGTGTATTAGAAGAACGACCATCCTAAAGACCAGCCAAAGTAATAAGCTCTTGAATATACTTATGTTGATGTAAAAAATACCAGCAGAGGTAGAACACACTTCAAGTCCTAAAAAATAGTGTAAAGGGCCCAAGTCTTTCATATGAAATGCACCGTGAAGCCGTTCTAGAAGTTGAGAAATCAATTTGGAATCGCTCCCAGTAATAACAATGTCATCAACATAAACAAGAAGCAAGACGATTCCCCGAGAAGTTTGGCACAGAAACAAGGAGGAATCATATTGACTTTGAACAAAAGAGAAACTAAGAAGAGTATCACGAAATTTAGTGAACCAAGCTCGAGGGGCATGTTTCAAACCATAGAGAGACTTTTTCAACTTACAAACATCAGAAGAGGGAGTAGAAAATAACCCAGGTGGTGGAGTCATGTAGACATCTTCTTGAAGATCTCCATGTAAAAATGCATTTTTAACATCCATTTGTCGTAAAGACCACCCTTTTGAAGCAGCAAGAGCAAGAACAAGAACAAGTCGGACAGTTGTCATCTTTGCGACCGGAGCAAACGTCTCTTCATAATCTACTCCATACTTTTTCTTATTACCGAGAGCAACCAATCGTGCTTTATATCTGTCAAGTGAGCCATCAGAGCGGAGCTTAACAGAAAACACCCATCTAGAACCAATGGGCTTAATACCAGTAGGATAAGGAACTAGATCCCATGTATGATTCTCTTGAAGAGCCAGAAGTTTTTCTTGCATTGCTTTAGCCCAACATGGTTGTGTAGCTGCCTGAGAATAAGAAGTTGGAACTGTAGTATGAGATAAAGTGGCAGAGTAACCATACCTAGCAGAAGGATGACGGACATGAGTGCTTCGTCGAGGAACCATTGGGGTTGAAGGTGGATCATGGTCGGGAAGGACATTGGAGGATGGAGGGGACTATCTTCGCTGATAGACCATACCTGGTTTAAAACGCTCAATGGACCGAGAGATGTCATCAAAGTGAGGAAGAATAACTGAGGGTGAAGGAGAAACATATTGTTGAAAATAGTACTCATGTTCGAAGAAAATTACATTTCTAGAAACACGCATGCGATTGTGTTGTCCTCAGAAGAGACTCTAGCAAGTGTGATAACATTGAGATATTATCCCGAGGACCAAAAGGCATATTCACCTAAAGAACGCCGCGTATTGATCCTCCAAAGAGATCCGTCTGGCGGATCAACAAGGTCCCATCAAAAGAGACCCGCCAGCGAACCTATGAGGCGAATCTCCTTGAACACTCATTCGCCGTTAAAACGGCTGGGCCGACCTGGCCATAAAGACCATTAATGAGCTATCAATTGGCTAACCGTCAGTTTAAAGATAACTTGTAACCGCCATTAATGGAACATTAATGGAGACTTTCTAGTTACTGAAGGTTACAACTTTCTAGCTATATATAGCCTACGTCTCAGGCTATCCAGGTACAAATTCACTTATCCTTTGTCAATTCAGTTTGCTCTCTTGATCTTCCTTACTGACTTTGGCATCGGAGCTTCCCCCCGTCGAACCCAACGACGCCCCCACAGGGACGAAAGTTGATCAGAATTTCTCCGCTTGTCATCAATCGGTGCGGTGAACATGGAATCCTTAAACAAATAAAGGGTTTTCGTTCACGATTAGAAGAAATATGACAAATGGAGATCATAACCCCTCCTCAGGGGTTGAAACACCACCAATAACTAGTGCTGGCCGTACTGATTCAAATGCTCCCACAACACAAGCTGAAAGTAGTATGCCCCCGGACGCATTCATCAACATGTGTACAGAAGCTATAGGGGAAAAGTTTGGCCCTGAAACAGGTGATCGCCTGCGGTCGTTCATGACCATTCCCCCGTTTTGGAGCTTGGCGCCTTCATCTACGATATCTTCTTGGCCCCAGATGACTTTAGGACCGAACGCCCACAATTCTTCATTTCTCCAAGCCCACAATACGGAATCCATGGTAACTACCACGGCGGCGCTGGGAGAACGACCGATCAATCGAGAGTTATTCCCTGCTGGCGCAGGAGGAAGTCAAAGGAACAATCAAACTCTTGCTGGCGGATCTACCAGCCATGGGATCAATCTGGGCGGATCAGATATCCCAAGGCGACCACGGTCAAATCTCTCCTTGGGTGGATCGGAAGGGTGAAAGCACAAAAAGAGTAGAAAAGAGAAAAGTAGGCGGTCCGAATTGCCTTCGCCCCGAAGACCGAGATCCTCCCGCAAAGGCAGATCACCCCCACCTACTGGACGTAGATAGAGCAAAAGGCCAGTAGACACACCATATCCAAGCGGGCCACCACCACCACCACCACATCACGGGAATGATGGTCATATTCCTTTAGGAGGCTCTGGAGGGGGTAACGGTCAGGCTCCCCCGGGCGGAGGAGGTGGAGGTGGAGGAGGTGGCAGACGTGGAAACGGAGGCGGGCGTGGCAGACGATCATCCTCAGATCCATCTTCAGGATCTAGTTCATCATCTTCTCTAAGCAGATCTCCACGGAGGGGTCGCCCAAGGGCGGATCCGGAGAATTTTGACGACAGAGTTCGAGCTGCGGTGCTTCGCATGAATGAGGAGAATGCCAGGCATAATCCGTACGCCAATCGAGATTCGCCCTTCACGGCTTGGATTGAAGCAGAGGAAACAGATAGGCATTTTAAAATACCAAATCTCGCCATATACACGGGTGTTGACAACCCAGAGGCCCATGTCAGAAAATACTGAATATTGCTTCGCCTCAACCGTGCAACTGAACCAGTGCTGTGCAAAATGTTTGTCACCACGTTAGGAGGTCCCGCTTATGGCTGGTTCCAATCACTACCACCTGGCTCGATAGATAGTTGGGACCAACTAAGCAGAGAGTTTTGTGCTAAATTTGCCAGCTGTATCCCTCCAGTGGTCAAATCCAGGAAGCTCTTTGAATTAAAGCAGAAGGCAAATGAATCCCTTCGAGATTATATAAACTCCTTCAACAAATTGTGTATACAAATTGTTGATGTAGATATCTCCATGGCAGTGGAATCTCTGGTAAAAAATACCACTTGCAAGAGTTTACAGGAGGATCTAATTCGCAAGAAGCCCACCAGCATGGCAGAATTAATAGAGCGCTGCAAGGACTTTATGGAGGTGGATTACATTCGCCGTGAATCAGCATCTCCGCCTAGGAGGGACAAAAGCGAATCTCGCCATCGAGATAGGGAAAAGGACAAGCATCAAGATTCCTCCTCTAGAAGTAGGCGAAGGGGTTCTAAGAACAAATCGGCATTTGTCACCTCCTTCACACCTCTCAATGCTTCCAAAAGTGAAGTGCTTATGTGGATTGAGAACAGTTAACACAAGCGGAGCATTTCATACCCCGAACCAAAAGGGGGGGAGTACACCAATACTGGTAAAAATCCTAAAAATTATTGTAAGTATCACAGGAAAAACGACCATGACACAGATGCATGCTGGGAGTTAGCTCGAGAAATAGAGCGTCTCATTGAGAGGGGCAAGTTGGATCGGTTCATCCAAAATGATGGCAAAAAGGGAGATGGTGATAGATCCAGGGATGACCTAAAGAAGAAAGGAAAGGGGACCATCAATGTCATAGCAGGCGGACCTGGATATCAACCAGTACTGAAAAAGGCAAAAACCACTGCTCTTGACAGGACATCGCTGAATCGCCCATTTGCAGACGTAGGACCAGAGATCTCTCCTTATGCAGATGCCTTGGTCATTACTATGATGATGGAAGGCTGGGAGATGAAAAGGGTGATGATCGATACTGGGAGCTCATGCAATGTCATCACAAGAGGAGCTTTCGCCAAACTCATGGTCGATCCAGTCTAAGTAGAACCAACTGTAGTGGATATCCTGGGAGTAACAGGACATACCATTCAGACAAAAGGCCAAGTAACGTTGGATTGTGAGTTAGCAGATGAGGATCAAGTCCGGAGGGGTGATCTGGAATTTTCTATCTTGGATGGTCAGTTAGCCTATAATATTATCCTCGGACGGCCCTTTATCTCCGAGGCAGCTGCCCTCATCTCCATACGCCACTTAACTCTTTACATCCCTACGACCAAGGGAGGTGTAATGATCAGAGGGAGCCAAAAGGTGGCTCATGAGACATATTCGGCATCACTAATGATCCGCCCCCAATCTAAGGACAAAGATGAAGAGGAACTCGTCACAATGGCCTTGGGTGAGACAGAAATGTACCTCATGGCGGATGAAAAGCAGGTACGAATGGCTAAAGGGCTCAAAGGTGAAGTTAAAGAAGCAATCACCAAAGTTCTCCATGAAGCGGAGGACGTCTTTACATGGAAAGATGAGATCCTCCCAGGGATCAGTCCAGACGTGATCACTCACAAACTTAACATCGACAAAGATGCAGTTCCCGTAGCTCAGAAACGGAGAAACCATGGCCTTGAAAGGCAGAAGGTGATAGAGGAAGAGATCACCAAGCTCCAACGGGCAGACGCCATTGAAGAGGTCCTTTATACACAATGGTTGGCGAATGTCGTTTTGGTGAAGAAGGCAGGCGGATCCTACCGCATGTGCATTGACTTTACGGATCTCAACAAAGCTTGTCCCAAGGACAATTATCCTTTGCCGTGTATTGACATACTCGTAGATGGAACCGCTGGACATGCTATGTACTCCTTCACAGACGTAAAGTCGAGTTATCATCAAATCCCCATGGAGCCTTCGGATAGAATCAAGACCTCGTTCGTGACTCACCAAGCTACTTATTGCTTCAAGGTCATGCCCTTTGGGCTTAAGAACGCAGGTGCCACCTATAAGCGGATGATGAAAAAAATATTCGCAGAAAGCAAAGGTGATAACTACTCTGTCTATGTAGATGACATGATCATCAAAAGCACCACTGTGGAGAAGCATGCAGATGATGTAAGGGAGGTACTGGCCGTACTCCGACGCCACAATATTAAGCTAAACCTGGAAAAGTGTACTTTTGGTGCGACATATGGAAAGTTCTTGGGATTCATGATTAGTGAAAAGGGAGTGAGCCCAAATCCCGACAAGGTTAAGGCTGTTCTGGAAATGCAGGCACCACGGAACATCAGGGAAGTGCAACGCCTCAACGGGCGGATCGTGGCCTTGGGCAGGTTTATCTCCTATTCAGCTCGTATGTGTCAGCCCTTTTATGAGGTCATCAAGAAGCAAAAGGCATTCGAGTGGAATGAGGATTGTGAAAAGGCTTTCGAGGGGATCAAACGGTTTCTCACGGAACCGCCCATGATGAGCCGACCCCTAAAAGGTGAAAATCTCTACATGTATGTCTCAGTTACAGAAAAAGCTGTGTGCACAGTCATGATAAGAGAAGAGGATGGCCAGCAGTATCCAATCTATTACGTGAGCAAAGTATTGAAGGATGCTGAAACCAGGTATTCTAAACTTGATAAGATGGCTCTGGCCGTTGTCACCACAGCAATCCGCCTTAGGCCATACTTCCAGGCCCACACTGTCATAGTTCGCACGAACATACCCATGAGAAAGGTATTGCAAAAGCCGGACACTTCAGGGAGATTGATGGAATGGGCAATTCGCCTCGGAGAGTTTGATGTGCGATATGAGAGCAGGACCGCCTTGAAGAGTCAAGTCTTGGCAGACTTTGTGAATGAATTCACAGAAAAAGGGGTGAATCTCCCTAAGACTCAAGTAGAGGAGTGGACGATGTACACGGAAGGAGCTTCCTCTGCAGATGGAGCTGGCATAGGGAATCGTGATCAAGGGCCCCCAGTACATAAAATTACGGTACGCAGCAAAGTTGGATTTCCATGCCACCAATAATGCCGCTGAATATGAGGCTCTAATATTAGGGTTACGCCTGCTTAAAGAAATCACTCCCGAGCGGATCGTGATCTATAGTGACTCCAAGTTGATGGTCAATCAAGTGATCAAAAATTACGAGGTAAAGGATGACGTTTTGGCCAAATACGTAGTTGAGGTCAAAAAGTTGCTGGATCACCTCGAAGCTAAAGAAACCAAATGGGAATTGGTCCATGTCCCCCGAGAATCAAACACTGAAGCTGATCACCTAGAAAAAATGGCTTCCAGTGAAGAGAGCTGGACAGATCCGCAATGTGCCTTCGAGGTTAAAGCTGCTCCGGCATTCGCCTCCGAAGAAGTATCCCTACTCACAACAGTAGAGGATGATTGGCGGACAGTCCTTCGCCAGTATTTGTCAGATGGAGCTTTACCCATCGATAAAGAGGAGGCTCGACGGATCGTCAGAAAAGCGGCCTATTTCTCCATGATCAACGATTGCCTCTATAGAAAGTCATTTAGCCATCCTTGGTTAAAATGTATTCTGCCAGAAGAAGGACAACAGGTCCTCAAGGAGCTACACGAGGGATTATGTGGGGCCCATGAGGCATCCGCCACTATCTTAAAGAAATCCAGGTTAGCAGGATTTTATTGGCCCATTGCCGAGCTTGATGCACAAAAATTGGTGGAATCATGCCATAGTTGTCAGATTCATGCGAATGAATCACACACTGCCAAACATCTCCAGAGGCCTATCATTGAAGGGAGACCCTTTGCCATCTGGGGAATTGACATCGTTGGACCGTTTCCTCCTACTCGTAGGCAGAGGAAATATGTAGCAGTGGCAGTAGATCACTTCACCAAGTGGGTAGAAGCCGAAGCTGTCTCCTCAATCACGACCGAACGAATGGTGGAATTTGTTAAAGACAATATCGTAGGAAGATATGGCGTACCCCACACCATCATCACTGATAGTGGAACACAGTTCAACTGTGGCGAGTTCAAAACTTTCTGTGAGAAATTGGGCATTTTGAACAGATTCGCCTCCGTTTATTATCCTCAGTCCAACGGTATGATTGAAGTTACGAATCAGACGATCGTAAAAGGAATAAAGAAAAGATTGGGGGAACATGATAAGAAGTGGGCGGATCAGTTGACGAGCGTCTTATGGGCGTATCGCACCACTCCTAGAACGGCCACAGGAGAAACACCATTCGCCCTCTCTCATGGGGTAGAAGCTGTAATCCCAGTTGAAATACTGGTCCCAAGTGATAGAGTTGCATTCTATTGCGAGGAGGACAACAACCACAGATTAACAGAGAGTCTTGATCAAGTGGAGGAGCAAAGAGACAAGGCTTATGTACGTATGGTGGCATACAAGCAGCGGATCGCCGCTTACCATGACAAAAATGTCAAACTTGTAGACCTAAAGGTGGGAGACCTCGTGCTCCGCAAAGCTGAAAAAATCCAGTCTCGAGAAGGGAAGGGCAAGCTAGGGCTCACCTGGACGGGTCCATATCAAATAGTGGACAAGATTGGGTTCGCCACCTTTAAGATTCAAGACATGGAGGGGAACACATTACCACGCACGTGGAACCTCCAAAATCTCCGCAAATACTTTGTCAGAAAATGAGATGTACATACGGTCTTGAGTACTCTTTTTCCTTTAGTAAGCTTTTTTCCCATGTGGTTTTTCTTATTAAAGGTTTTAACGAGGCTCACATGTAAGACCTGCTTGCTGTAATAAAGCATTTCTCCTATCAATAAACATCAATTGTTCTATTGTCTATGTTCTTTTTAAAATTTTTATTGCAGCAATATAAATATTCCAGTCTTAAAAAGAAGGGGGGCATCCAACGCTCTCCACATTGAGAAAGTACTGCTATCTCATAGCTACTTTTTCTCCTCAATGATAAGAGGACAAGTCTCATGGGCGGATCCATCTCTAGAGGATCCCCATTCAAGATAGAGTTAAAATGATCCTTGGACGCAAGGTCTTTACACTCTCTTACTCCATTTCCAAAGAAGGGTCTACAAAGTCCTCTAGGCGAATCACTTCACCTCAAAGATAGGTCGCAAGATGATCCCTGAAGGCAGCTTTACTTCCTCTAAAGGAATAAAACAGCTTCAAACCTTCACAAAGGTTCGCACAATGGAGTATGGCTGGCCACCTACTCCAAAATAAATCTTAGACGCTTATGTATTTACTTACGCAAATGTAAAGGTAAAATAAATAGCTACCATAAGGATTAAACAAATTGTACTTAACAAGTTTTACAAAACAAAAAAGACATCAAGTAATCACAGGAGCATCCTCCTTAAAATTCTTCTCGGCAGAAGCACCCGCTTGAGAAGCACCTGTTTGAGAGGCTTCCTTCTCGACAGCCTCAGATACGCTCGCCAAGGAGACTTCCTTTTCCACAGAAAGTGTTTCCCCAGGAAGAACGGTGCCATCGGTTATCAGTTCCTCGCCAGACTTCAGGGGCACTTCCTCGAGATCCACTAGCTGGACGTTGGTGGCAGGTTTGCTTTCTTCAACGGGTCCCTTCATCCATTTCTGAACATAATCTCGGAGGTATTCCTTGATGTCAGGGATTTTGTTAAATTTAAGAACATCTTCTGGCTCTGGAACGGCGAACTGCGGATCTGTGAAATCGATCTCAGGATGCGCCAGCGAGACATACGCCATGATCAGTTCACCGTAAAAGAAAGCCTGCTCGCCAGCCATGTACTCAGCTTCTCCTACAGCATTCTCAAGCTCCTTGGCATCAGCCTCGATCTTCTCATTCAGCTTCTTTATCTCGGCATCCTTAAGGGCCATGGCAGTCGTGGCGGATGCTATATTCGCCCTGGCGTCGGCTATTTCCTTCTCCAACCTATCTATGGTAGCCTTATCCGCCACACCTTGAAGGAGCTCCGCCTCCATAGCACGTATGCGAGTGTACATCTGTCAAAGGCAAACCTTTTTATCAAGAATGAAAGAGCAAAGGTATAGCTTTTTCTGAAAAAGTTCCTTTCTAGCAAGGGGACCTACCGTGAGAAGCTCAGTCTTCCCCCTTTGAGCATGAATTGATCCGGGAATCTGATTCTGATTCCTCTGCACCTCACCCAACTGGCCCAGAGCCTCATCCAAGTCGTTGATAACAGACTCATTCTCTAAGGATCCTTCGGCCCCATACTTAGCGGACCAGTATTTGCCTAGGTCAGGCTTCGCCGTCTGCACAAAGAAGTAAGGATCAAAACTTAAAATCTAAACATAACGAACAGGCGAAAGGTATAGGCAACCTACTTGTTCCATCTCCCCCACAGGCATGGCGGATCTCATGGCATCCGCCATAAACTTGGGACCACCAGAAGCTGCAGGCTTCCTCCTTTTCAAAGGCGGATCGACCATTGCATCCGCCAGACGTTTCCTTGTGTCCTTTTGAGGATTTGCCACCTGAGCTTTCTTGCGAGCCTCATCCTCCAACAACTTCCTACGCTTCTCTGCAAGAGCGTGATTGGCCTTAGATAAACCCCTGCCATAGAAAACAATAAAGTAATCAAGGTTCAAGAAGAAAACAAAGTTACCTTGGTCAAATTGTGTAATCTTTGAGTAAATGAACTTGTCCCCATCTTTGCGAATCAAGGGAATATCGCTCATCATGAAGGCTAAAGCATCCGCATATGTCCAGGCATCCGCCTTGACACTCTTCATGAGCTCCGCCACTACCTCATCACTCGCCGTCAATATTCGCATATCACCCGCCATATACAAAGGTTTGGGATTCCAGAATGTTGGAAAACCCAATGATTCACCCTCGTTTATCTTCACGTAGAAGAATTTCTCGTCCCAACAGTGGACATTGGACATTTTGCCACTGAATGGAGAATACACTCCAAATTTTGCAAAAGTGAGAAACGACTCCGACTTTCGCTTTGACGGTTTATGAAAAGCTCTAAAGATTCGTGGCGTGAACACTACCCCTAAATTCGAGGCTAGATAGAAATCTAGAGCAATATCTAACCATCCGTTAGGGTGTAGTTGGCTGGCTGTGATATCAAAGTAGGAAAGGATGTCCGCCATCATCTTGGGAAGAGGAAGTCGGAACCCTCTCTCCACGTGACTACAATACACAGTTAAAAAGCCACTTGGCGGACAGGAGGGACGTTGATGAGCCACCGCTAATTGAGTCTCATAGTTATTGATCCACGGGAAGCGAATCGCTAGATCCGCTAGATCCACGGCATTCATGCGAGATGAAGTGGACTCCGTATGGGGATTCTTTTTTCTAGGTTGGGAAGAGGAAGAGGCCATTGTTCCCAAGAAACGCCTAAAATCTACGGTCGGCGCAACACCGGTGGCCGAAGTAGGAAGAATTTGACTCCTAGTGGAACAAGTTTGATAGCGATTACACGCCGAGTTATGCAACTCAGCTAAATCGGAGCTAACTGTGTCCTCGGAGGAAGATGAATTTCCCGATGACGAAGTGGTCCAACTAAAACTAACTACAATTTCAGGAGGAGGGGTCAAATTAAAAAGCTCAGAGGTCGATCTAGAGGAGGACGAAGAACTCCTAAACATTCAGGAAAAATAAAATGAGAAAAGATGAACTTACATGTAAGAAAGCTTTGAAGGAACTCTGAAACTCCCAGGAAAAGCTTCGAGCAGTGAAAAGGTAAATGGAAACGAAATAGGGAAGAAAGAGAAAGAGAAGGAAGAAGAAGGTGTCTTCTCTTTCCTTGGACAGGGCGCTCGTTACACGTGTCACTCTGTGATTGGCATCGAACAGAGTGCTCATTAATGCAGGTAGTCATGACGGCGCGCAGAAGCTCAAAAGCCCTAAAGGACTTTAATGGAACTTTAGCGGGGGCTTCTGATAACATTGAGATATTATCCCGAGGACCAAAAGGGATATTCACCTAAAGAACGCCGCGTATTGATCCTCCAAAGAGATCCGTCTGGCGGATCAACAAGGTCCCATCAAAAGAGACCCACCAGCGAACCTATGAGGCGAATCTCCTTGAACACTCATTCGCCGTTAGAACGGCTGGGCCGACCTGGCCATAAAGACCATTAATGAGCTATCAATTGGCTAACCGCCAGTTTAAAGATAACTTGTAACCGCCATTAATGGAACATTAATGGAGACTTTCTAGTTACTGAAGGTTACAACTTTCTAGCTATATATAGCCTACGTCTCAGGCTATCCAGGTACAAATTCACTTATCCTTTGTCAATTCAGTTTGCTCTCTTGATCTTCCTTACTGACTTTGGCATCGGAGCTTCCCCCCGTCGAACCCAACGACGCCCCCACAGGGACGAAAGTTGATCAAAATTTCTCTGCTTGTCATCAAAGTGCACTAGATATAAGTAATAAAGTGATAAGTCGAGTATCGTCTCCACAGGGATTGAGAATCAAAGCTTACTAGAAAAATGTTGTAGAACAAGGTGTTCGTTATGTGTGACTTCTTTATAGTGATGAGTGTTGAGAAATGTTGAAAACTGGTGACTAGACAAATGAGTTTACGTATAAAGATGATTATTTGGGAATGATAAACAGGTAGAACAGGCTAAACACAGTGGAACAGGTTACCTTAAGTTCCTAAACAGCCTAATCAGTCATGAATGATGCAAATGAAGCTAAGGTTTCTGCCTTAAATCTCACTTAAGTCAACTCTCGTGTGTTCTTAAGATTATAAGACTTACTAAAACCCACAGCGTCCTAAAGGCTTGTTCTTTCTTGCATTAAGATCGAAGCAGCATTTCAAGAGAGAAAACCCTTGATACAACCACCTAACATGTCTGCTTCTGGGTTGGATGCTTGATAGAGAGTTCAGTGAAGATGAAAGCAGTGTCCTATCATTCATCTAACACAAGTATAGATGCATAAGCATGGAAATATAAATCCTCATCAAACACTTCATAAATTAACATCATTCATTCATTAATAGACTTAAGAAACTTACATCACCGGCCCCAACTAGCCGAGCCTATTCAAAAAGGACTACTCACTCATACAGGCGAGTGAGCAATCTGCTGGTTCAAAGCTTTGAAACTCCATCTATGGAGTTTCTTTTCTTCCGGTGCAAAAGTCTATATTTTTCTTTAATAAAGAGTGCGATCCCTTTCCTTTTGTCACTCTATCTATTTAAAGGGAAGGCCAGGGTTAATACGGTACTAAAAGTATCCGCACAAAATATTACAATCCCAAGTCAATTGTTCACAAATCTAAAATACTAAAAGTAGAGAAGATCCTTTTGACCCTTGAACACTCAAGGGTCGAGCTTTCATTTCATCTTGTTGCTTCTAGACTGCACTTATCCACCTTTCTGCCTGCACCTACTGCCTCACCTACTTCTCGTCCTGTCACTGTCCATCATCAGAAGTTCCGGCATTTGACCGCTGGATCAAAGAATGGCTCAATCTCCTCATGGCATGCGTGAAACAGGCTGCTTCCAGACTGATCGGCTTAATCTTTCCTTATCTGCACAAAATCACCTATCAGACCTTCTTTCTTGTAATAAAACATAAAAAACACCCTTAATTTATTATAATTAATACGTTAAAATGTAGTCAATTTCATGCCTAAAAAATACCCCCAAATTGAATCTTTGCTTGTCCTCAAGTAAACAACAGTTAGAAACAAGTTAATCCAAAGGAAAATTAGGAATGGAAGAATACGGAAACAGGACTTTTGAGTGTTTCAGAGAAAAGAGAGGGTTATAGTAATCGTTTAGCTCTGACGAGATATTAACAGAATATGTGCAAGTCATGATCTTTTGACGATGTTATGCTAGTGTTAGATTTTGTACCCTACTCAAGAAATTCCTTAAAGCTTAAAATTAGACCTCAATTTTCACAAGGAACAACCTGTTTGCCTGTCATGCCTCACCAAGTAATGGAATTTTTCACTCGCTCACGTATGGCACTTATTTGCCATAGGGGGTGGAATGCAATTTCACTCATCAGCTCAGTAAATACACCATTAGGGCGTGAGTTTGCTTCTTGGTCCTATTTCTTATGGATAAAAAATTCTCCAAACAAAGTCCAAAGGTCTTGAAAATAGGTTGTAATGTTAGGCTAAGGCTAAGGTGTGGAATTGACTGGCTATTTAAGTGTAAGAATCATGTCTTCATGCTATTCAACTATACTCAGTTCTCAACACTTAGCAATTCTGCCTCAACCTAAATATACTACACGGTCTGTTTCACAACGTTGGACAGACTATTCATTAAACACACAAAAGACAACCATTTAAACATTTTATTTCCGGCTCAAGATATGAACATGTGTCCAGAAATAGAAAATACTTTATTCAACGATTTTTTCTTTCCTCACTCCAGTATCATCCCTTAAATGTCTTTATTCTAGCAATTTATCTTCACACACTCATATTTTCTTTAACTAGAGCAGCTTGTTTTGAGGCATGAGACAGATTCAAGGTGTTTTGGGATAATAGTGAAGGGAATGGGTTCCTTTTAGTGGCGTGTGTTTAAGAAAGAACAAGCTAAGGCACAAGTTGGATATCCTAAAAGTGTGAGTGCAATGCACTGGTGGGCTTTTTGTGTAGTGAATTGGGATCTAAACGCCTTTTTCATCATATGATTGTCAAATATTATATTTCCATTTCAACAGGGCATACCAAAGCAAATTCTCCCTAAAGATAGTAAGTGCTGGCCCACTTAAAAAAAAATTCAATGCATATTTAAATGCATTTGCAGGCTCAAGTTCTCACTATTTTTGGGGATTATGCATTAAGGCAAAGGGTTCCTCTTGTGAAAGTTGATTTAAAATTTCAAAATTTTTGGAACTTCAAGACTCGGGTAGATAAAAATCAAACACTAGGCTATCACCATACATTTTACTCATGATAAGCACAGTTTGTTCAATGATTACTGCGGAAACAAAACAATCGAAACACAAGAATATGTACTAGGGAATGAATATGATGAAGGATATTTACGAAGAATATTTACTAAGGACACTATAAATCAAAGATCACAGGGGGATGACTTGTTATTCATACAATTGAACTACATTAACAACTTGTTCAAGAGTATTATGTTTAAGCATACAGATATTGTGATTTGTAATTCCCCACCCCCAAATTAGAATGGAACATTGTCCTCAATGTTAATATGAAGACACACAAGATAAACAACATCGGCATGATAACCCACAGAGTGTGCAAAAATTTAAAAGAAGGGTGATAAATGTTACCAGATGCTAGGACATCGACACATTTGAAGGATCAGACGGGCGGGGAAAGAGAGGAATCAACCTCTCTATCCGCAGCGGTAGTAGCGCCAGCCCCTTTCGAGGAGGCAGCGACGTTGGCAGGTGTTTCAAGTTTAGTTCTTACCGGACTCTTAATCGAAAGACCAGATGGACTCTCCTTCCCATGTTCCTCTATACAGAGAGTTTTGAGCATGTCAATCTCTTCCTGCTGCTCGACATACTTTCGCTCAAGAGCAAATATCTGTTCTCTGTTGGCCTGGTTTTGAGCAAACAGGGCGTGGAACTTGGTAAGGATGTCTTCGGGGGAGAGCCTGGCACATTTCTGATAAAAAGCCCAAATCTTTGGCTTGCTCGATTTGTTCCGACTCGGATGATACTGATACCGCGGGCGCATGTTTCCTCTTCCTTCCTTCAGCCCTTTTTACATCCACAAAGTCTGACATCCAGACCCATTTTCCGTTTACCATCCTTCCGAATAACATGCTCTGAAGGCTCTTCAAATCTATTTGGTCCGGGTGGTTAACCACAGTGAGCCGGTTCCTATCTTCTGGCTTGAACACCCCAATGGCCTCCGCTATACGAGTCACAATACTACCACAACATATGACCGATGAGTTCTTCCTGCCAAACACATTAATATACTCCCCAAACCAACAGCCCAGGTTCATTATGCGCCATTGCACCATACTCCAAAGAGCGGTAAAGTCGGCATGAGGGATAGTGGCCTGATTCTCATGTGCGAAGATGGTGCCTGAGACCAGTTTATGCAGATACCTGATAGCTGAGTCCTCGATACCTGACGCCTTGGATGCACTTCCGTCATAACTTGGCTGGCCCGAGATTGAATGCTAGAAAGTCGATGGGTGGAACTCATCAGGGGTTTCCGTGAACGCCCCTTTGTACCCTTCAGACTCCAAGTCGTCGTCATCCGCCACACCTAGGAGATTGTTGAATGTGTTCAAGGATGGCCGTTGAGTGTGGGTCATAAGCCGGAAACTAAATTTTCCTTCTTCATCAGGGTCGGTGATCTCGGGATTATGTTTGGAAGTTGCAAGAAACTCCAAGGCGAGTTCTTTATACGCTGGTTCTTTCATCTCAAAGAAACATCTGAAACGTCCTGCCTCCATGAGTTTCCTCACTCGTTCAGCAAGCTTAAGTTTTTTTCAATGTTTCCCATCACACAGTACGTATCGGCCCAAACTCGAGCTGAGCCAGATCATCATAGTATTGTTGTATGGCGACGTCCTTGAACTAGGACAGCTTCTTTACGAATTTCTCGTCGGGGACAAATGCAACCGCGCTCGTGCCTCCCATTTTGCTCTTCCCCTTGTCTCTCTTTGTGCCTTCGATTTTAACCTGCTTCCCGGATCCTCGAGTCCTCGTCTTATGCTAGCGTCTAAATAGGGTTTCCCAAAGATAACTATCACATAAAATATATGGGGAACAGTGCGAAATAGATGTGTGTGAAACAGATTTTAACAAGGGTCCGTAATGCGGTCGGTCACTTTAAGTAGGGAGAAGAGTGAACAGCCTGCTGCCAAACCGTCATTATGACACCGTTCCAATGAACGCCACCTGTACGAGTGGTTGGCAAAAGGCGCGTCTAGTCGAAGCGACTCCTGGTGTGGCAAACGGTTACTTTTCTAATTTTTAATGGACTATTCCCCTACCCACTTTGGTCTTACCGAGAAAGGGTGTATTAGTAGGATATCCATAGTACCAAGCGACAGATGATTGGATGTTTACTTTTTCTGTCCACAGTTCGCTTCCTGTTTCCCAAGGATTGCTCTTCAACAAAAAAATTATTTATTTCTCCTACTTCGAACAAGTAAAAATGTAAAACTGGACCCATAAGGCCGGGTGAAAGTTTTACGTCTTTGCTTGCACAGGAATTACCGAAATTATGGACCATCATATGACACAAAATTGATCTTAACTTGACTAAATTATCCTAAATAAAAACTGGAAATGTAAACTAATTTAAATGCAATGTTACTTGTGCTACAATTGGTGTTTGTAGCGAACATCCTGTTTTGGCTTCTATTGGCTTGGGGGATCTTGGAAGTGGACTGTGTCAATCTTCCTTGTGTGATCATTCTCGAGATAGAGTTTTAATCTTTGCCCGTTCACCTTGAAAGGTTCATGACCCTCTTTGCCAATTTCGACTGCTCCATGTCCAAACACCTTGTTTACCAGATACGGCCCCATCCATCTTGATTTCAGCTTCCCGGGGAACAGCCTGAGTCTTGAATTGTACAAAATAACTCTCTGTCCTTCATGAAACATCTTCGTCTAGATTTTTCTATCATGCCACATCTTGGTCTTGTCTTTGTAATTTACTGCGTTTTCATACGAAAATAGCCTGAATTCTTCCATGTCACAGAGTTGTAGTCTTCTTTATTCGCCCACAGCCTGTTGCTCAAAATTCAAGAAAGTCAATGCCCAAAAGGCCCTATGTTCCATTTCAACCGGCAAATGACAGGACTTGCCGTACAATAATCTAAACGGGGACATTCCAATGGGTGTCTTATATGCGGTCCTATACGCCCAAAGAGCATCGTCAAGCTTGTTTGCCCAGTCTCTCCTAGAATTGCCAATAGTTTTCTCTAAAATTCTTTTGATTTCTTGATTTGAAATCTCAACCTGTCCACTAGTTTGTGGATGGTAAGGTGTGGCAATTCTATGAGAGACTCCAAGCTTGCCCATCAGCTTCTCAAATTTAGCGTTGCAAAATGGGTTCTTTGATCACTTATGATCGCTCGTGGGACACCGAATCGGGCAAAAAGCCTTTTTAGGATTTTTACAACCACACGGGCGTCATTGGTGGGACTAGCCATTGCTTCAACCCACTTGCTTACATAATCAACAACCACTAAGATATATTTATGGCCAAAAGATGTAGGGAATGGTCCCATGAAATCTATTCCCCATATATCAAAAATTTCACAAACAACTATGTTATTGAGGGGTATGACATTTCTAGCTGAAATATTGCCTGTTCGTTGGCACTCATTGCAAGTGCGAACAAATAAGTTGGCATCTTTAAAAAGTGTTGGCCAGAAAAAACCTGATTGAAGTACTTTGGCTGCAGTCCTGCTGGCGCTATGATGTCCTCCTACTTCTCTGTCATGCCAATGGCTCAGAACAGCCTGTCCTTCCTCGTGAGAGATGCACATGCGAATAATTTGATCGGCGCATAGCCTGAAGAGATAGGGGTCCTCCCAAAAGTAATATTTTATTTCTGAATAGAACTTCCTCCTTTGGTTAATGGACAGGTTATGAGATTTAAGTGAACTGGCCAGATAATTAGCAATGTCTGCAAACCATGGAGCAGCCTGTATGGCATATAGACGCTCGTCTGGGAAACTTTCCAAAATCTCCGGTTGTTCCTGGCTGCCTTGGTGAGAAATTCTTGATAAATGATCAGCTGCTACATTTTCCGTTCCCTTCTTATCCTTAATTTCGAGATCGAACTCTTGAAGCAAGAGTAACCACCGTATCAATCTTGGCTTCGCATCCTTCTTCGCGAACAAGTAGCGTAACGTGGCGTGGTCTGTGTGAACGATGACTTTCAACAAAACCAAGTGTTGGTCCCTTATAACGTGACAAGTTAGTTCCAAGGGGGGGATAGGAACTATTTAAAATTTTGTCCGTTAAGGCTGACTTATTTTCCTATGAAAAGGATTACACAGCGTCACTAAGTAGATTCAAGACGCAAGCTTAGTCAACTTGTGACTAAGTCTGCTTCTTTACTTGAGTCAGGAAATAGCACTTAGAGTCTATTCCTGAACTCAGCTTCTTAGTAAACTTAACTCAGAGTGAGTTCTTTACTTAGTCAGTTTTCATAGCAAGCAATATATATTAAAGGAGTTTAAGGGTTAGAAAGATATTACTCAGCAGACTTATCCTGGTTCGGCCTCTCCGCCTACGTCCAGTCCCCGGAACTCGTTCCGAGCTTTTTGAATTCTCTACTGAGCTCTTTAAAGGTAGAGCATGAAACCTTTTACAAATAGAAGCTGAGTATAACAAGAGTACCTTCCTCTATACCTCTACTCACTCCTATATCTAGCGCTGAGTACTATAACCGAGTACTCAGCCTCTCCTTTCTATTCTTCTAGAATTGATAAAGTGTTTGTCCTAAACAATGATTGCTAAGACACTTTAGACGATTGGAAATCACTCTAGACTTTTACACAATAATATGGAAATTGGTGTAAGGTATTTGCTTTGCTTTTCTCACAGAATCTTCGAGTATGAATTTGGTCAGCGTTTCGACTACTTGAAGTTCTACATCGATTGAAGCAAATGGATGGCCTTTATATAGTGACACTTGAGGCATCTGGTCATTTCGAATTTCGAAATAACCGTTGGAGGGAAACGGCTTCCTGTCGTTGTCACTCTAGGCGTGCTCAGCGTCGTTGGCCAGTAGGATTCACGCATCTTCTGTCTTCATTAGTCTTCGACAGAATGTTTCGACATTTAAGGAAAAGTCCACGAGACAGCTTTCTGCGCCTTCTGAACTTTTCCCAAAGTAGAAATACTTTGTCTAGAAGTTGAACATTACCTGCCGCTGTCCAGACTGCTTTGTCGTCCAACTCAGCAGCTTCTACTTGAAGCTTTTGCCATGAAGGCTTCTCGATCCTTCTCTTGCTGAGTCGTCGTTTTAGTTGATACGACTTCGTTTTGAACTCTTGGGCCGAATGGTATTGATGTGTTGACTTGGGCTTGACTTCCATTTTATGGGCCTGTGGGCTTTTTAATCTCAATGTCTTATACACAATTGAAATCAACATTGAACAAACACATTAGTGTAATAAATCAAAGCATTTAAATTTAATGTGTTAGAATATTTTTATCATTACTTAAATAATTTTGTCAAATCAAAATCATGTGGAAAGGTGTTTCAACAAACTCCCCCATTTTGATGTTGGCAAAAATATTCAGTCGAAGAACTCAGTGTTGAGCTCCCCCATGATAGTTGACCTTGTTTTATCAAATAACTCCCCCGTAAGGGTTGAGCTACTGACTTGGTTTTACTTTAACCATTTCAAGGTTTAATTGAGTAAGTTTAAGGTCAGTTTTCAGAGATAGGTCAGCTCATGGAACATATTCTATTTAACTCAGTTTTACGCGGAAGGTTTAAATATCAGAGAGCGCTGAGTATGCTTTGTTCAATGAGTTTTAGTTAAGTGGACTTTTAAGAAGTGGTCAACCTGTATGATCAACACAGTAGACATATCATAAATTAACATAGACAGTGTAGCACAGTTGATTTAATGAAGATGCATTTTAACAAATTATAACAATCACTTAAGTAAGCATCGCATAAGAGTAGTCAGTATGAACGAGATGCATATAATTTGTTTTGAATTTAAAGTCAGCACAATAGGGTTCACAAAAAGAACACAGATATAAAGGTTCAAAAAGCTAGCTATCCTAGTCAATACAAGTTAAGCTACTTTTGTTTGCCTTTGTCCTTGTGTTGCGGCTGACTAACTGAAGCTTGCTGAGTTCTTGGGGCTTGTTCTTTCTCCCCCGTTTTGCCATCATCAGGTTTGGGAATGAAGGTGGCTTCAATTGCAGCTTGAGTGAGGCGTTGAGAAAATGCCTTTAGCTTTCTCGTGCTTTCATTCATTTTGCCGAAGATTGGAACACCATCATCCACAATGGATCGAGAAATTCCGATAGATGCAGCACTCAACATACTCAAAATAGCGGCTTGAGACTTGCCAATCCAGTGCATGGTTTCAGTGAGCATTGCAAAAGCTTGATGAAACATCTTTAGCAAAGAGGAATCATAATACTCACGCTGAGCGTTGATTTGGCGCACATTGCTGAAAGTTGCTCGAGAATACTTCAGAATCTCGTTGGTTTTAAGCTCGTCAGTTGCCATCTCTTGCCTGTTTAAGTTCAGCAGACGCACAACCTCGCTAATTTGCTCAATGGAGCATTGAGAGGAGGTGGAAAGCTGGTGATTTGTTTTCTCTTGCTCAGTGTGAAGCTGGCTGAAGAGATGATGTACTTCGGCAGAAGTGGCATATGCTGAGTTCGCAGCTGACAATTGATGAAACTCCCTTTGTAGTGAGTTTATATGGTTGACCATGGTCAGCTGGAGTTCGGCCAACTTCATTATAGAGTCCTGCCTGGTGTAGACACTGAGTCGGAGGACCTGTGACGAAAACCTGAAAACAAGACGGTTGAAGTGATTGATTCCGGAAGTTTTGAAAAACAAAAAATATATAAAGAATAATGAGCGAAGGAAAATTAGCGGCACGGCGCGGATGCTTAGCGGCATCCGGCACGCGGACGACAATGGTCGAACGCCCGCTCGGTGGCGCGGGACGTGCGCTCGGCGTCCGTCGGACGCGCCGCAAGTGGCACGCTCTCGACGTCCGAGCAATGCCCGGGTCCGGTGGCACGAGATGCGCTCTCATGGGCCGCTGAGCGCACGTGCCCGGTAGCGCGAAGCGCGTGTTCGGCGGCCGCGACATGTGAGCGTCCGGCGGCGCGGGACGCGCGCTCGGCGTCCGTGGGGTGAGCACGCCCAATGGTTCGAGGCACGCCCCGAGGATCGTCGGGCGGGCGCCCAACCACGTCGGGCGAACGCCCGACGGAGGTTGGGCGCGGGCGCCCAACGCCGTTGGGCGATCGCCCAACGATTGTTGGGCAATCACCCAACAAGGTTGGGCGGCCGCCCAACCCCAATGGGTGACGCCCAATTTCTTTTGGGCGTCGCCCATTGGTCCGGGGACCCGTTTGCCTATAAAAGGCACGGATCCCCATGCAAAAAAAAGGGAAAGAGAGAAGGAAGGGAAAGCTTCTCACACTAGAATATTTTTTTCTAGAGAGAAGAAGTTGATTTTTTTAGGAGAAAACATTTTTTTTCCTAAAAATTGAAAATCTCCAAATTCCCTAAGTTCAATTTTTACTAAATTTTTCATAAAAAAACGGAAACTCGCGGTTCGTGGAATCAATCGGCTTCGACTGTCAGATACCGAATTCAAGGTATTATCCGAGGACTAGACTCTTTATTTTATTTAATTTATTCTCTTCTCCTATTTATTTTTTTTATATACTATAGTTTTTATTCATTTATTCATTTATTTATTTTGTCACATTTTATTTAATTAGCGTATTTATTTAATTTTCGTTTCGTGTTGAATAAAATTCGGTTTTGTTTTAAAATAAAAAACCTCGTTTTGATATCCCAATACGAACCGTGATCCGATAAAAAGGTAGTTCGGGTATCAAAAACGTTGTAATTATAACATTTTAATTTAAAAGAAATTTCCAAATAATGTTTTAAAATAAAAACGTCGTTTTAGGAACTTCCGTTTTCGACTATGATCCATTTTTGGTAGTTCGGAAATCCAAAGCAATTGAATTAGATTTAATTTAAAGCTGTTGAATAAATCTGGAAACATTTAGAAGTGCTGCTGTAATTTACCAATTCTGTCAGTAAATGCTGTTTACCAACGGATTTTCCGTCGGTAAATCTGCCAAAATGTAAAAAATGCTATTTCAGTCCATTTTTCTTAACTTTTAAGCTTTTGATCCTTAGTATATATATGTATAATTACGTAATATATGTTTTTTAAATTATTTTAGAACTTTAGCATATATATTTATTTTAGAATATTTGTATATCATTTTTATTCTATTTTACAATATGAGTATAAGTATATATATATGTATTTCCTTTTTATTGATTTAGGCCATGTTTTGAATATTAGTTACTTGATATTTTGAGAAATAATGGATAAATATTAGTATGTGTCATTTTTGATATTTAAAACTATATTAGTTATGTATATATATATATAGTTTTGGGATATTTGGGTTATCTTGATTATTGAATGAAATTATTTTTGGGTAAATGTTATTTTCTTAGTTATAGGATTTACTTACTATTTTCACATTTTCAAAGCATAGATATATTGTACCTATTATTTTTATATACATATAGTTCCTTTTGTATTAACTTTTATTTTCATATTCTATTTTTGATTTATATATATATATATATATATATGTTAGAATTGCTTTCTTTATTCTTTTGGGCTTAATCATGGGTCCATGTTTCAAGTGGACTTTATTTGAGTATGGATGGTGGTTTAAATGGGTTTATTATGGTAATTATAATTAGTAAAGAGTCCATTAAATAAATGGAGAAAATAAATCACAAAAAGAGAGTTTTCAATTGAATTATTTAAACTAATGAGTTTTTTTCTAATGTAAATAAATAGAGTCATTCTTGTTAATATTCCAAATCGTCTTCAAAACACCACGTTTTAAAACCTTAATCCGTTCCAAAGGCGGATTAAAGGATCATTGTAATTAAAATCGTTTTCTTTGCAAATAATAGATTTTTGAATCATTTTCTTAAAGGATTTGTACAAAATGAAATTGACTTGTATGTTTAACCACGTTTTCTTATTAAAAGGTTCTTTATCTCAAACGTTTTCAAATACTCGAGTCATTCCAACGGCGATTCGGGTAAGCTTCATCAAACGGGATTTTAAAACGCACCTAAATCGTTCCAACGGCGATTAAGGTGCGAACCATTGTAAATAAAACTCGTTTTGGGAAAATAAGTTAGTGTAGAATAAACACACAACATGACCTTTAAATGCGGTTGCAAATAAATCACTTCTTTTTCCCCCCTCTCTATGTATGTATAAACATAAATGGGTGATTCTTTACTGAGGTGGCTTTTCAAATATCATATGCTCAAAATGGTTTCTAAAAAAAGAAAGAAAAGGGTTTCAAATGAATTTTAAACTTAAAGAAGTATATGATTAGTCCGTTATCGCCTAACATGCTGAGTAGGAGGCCGGTGGTTCATAACCGGGCGATGTCGGGGTGCCTAGTAGCCTTTCTCCGGAAAGGAGCTAGCCTTCTCGGCTCGTACCTAAGTTTCCCGAACCCACACCGGTCTCCCACAAGGGATCGGTGTTCATTTTCCCATTCGTGGGTGGCGACTCTTCCATATCTCCGAGCTCCGGTCCTGCCGAGCAGCTTGATTCCACGATTGGTTGCTTTCGGCGCCAATCACCGCTTACGTCGCCATGAGGTTGTCCACCCCCCGGTCCGCCCGGGAGATTAGGCCGCGGCACCTCGTCTAACAAGTGGCGACTCTGCTGGGGAAGCGAGAAATTTGATTCCGGAAGGCGTGTATTAAGCCCTTAACGGGGACAGATCGTTTTACTTCTTTTCGTATGCATTCATGCTCATTATTGCAAACCCTTTGGGTAATTTCCGTGAAACCTCTAGCGAGAGTCCATTCGTCGCTCGAAAGAGGCTAGCGTAAGTTCCCCCTTACAGTAAGGCGCCAGAGGGTCCCCATCCATTCGTTAGGGGCGAATCTGTGCGGTCCTGTGAGGTCCCGCGGTCAGCCGTGTCAGCATATAGTAGCCTTAGAAGTTTCCATAGGATTACCCGTTACTATTTTTGATGTGATAAATGAATCAGTTCGTGTTTTCAAACCGCCATGATACGTATCTAATCCTAAAGTATGTAAAGAAAATGGGACGATGTGTTAATATATACTCATGAATCGACATACCAATTACCCTAAAACATCGAAACGACTTGAACTAAAGACGACTTAGTCATCTCATATGAATGAACATGTGCGAACCGCCTTGTCCCTTTCGGTGTCCCGACGAAGGCACATGTTCAGGAAATGCGTTATGACGTAAGCACGTATTAGTATGAATCGGTTTGGTATTAAGGATAATTATATCTCGATACAAAAGACTATATTAACAGTAGCCGTTATTCACATTCTTTAAATAAATTGGGATAAAACGAGATCAAGACGAAACAAAAACGAAGAACATTTCTGTCCTGAACGACCCTGTCACAACGTGAAAAGTTTCGCACAAGTAGCCCGTCCCTTCCGAATAAAAGACGAGCTTTTACGTTATGCCCCGTGTCATTCTTAAGAGAAATGGACGTGTCATTCATCGCTCAGTATAGCTTTAACACCATGCTGGAGGTCACTTTGAAAGAGCTAGAGAGCACTAAGCAACAGGCTGGGGAATCCTTTTCCGATTTTGTGAAAAGATGGAGGGCTAAGGCCGCAGTGATGAAACAAAAGCCGCTCGAGCAGGATCAGATCCGAATGGTGGTTGGCAACACGTTGCCGTATATCAAGAATGAGTTGCGGTATATGCCATTTACTGATTTCAATCAGATGTATAGTTGTGCCTTGACTGTTGAAGGGGATGGGGAGCCAAAGAAAGCTTATACCAAGTGGACGAAGTCTGGGTATAGTGCCGGAGGGCCTAGTGCGAGTACGGAATCCGCAGCAGTGAAAGTGGTTGATCTTAATGCTATTGAAAAGAGGCGGTTCGCCAAGTTCGATCAGACCTACGCAAAAGTTTTTGAGCGTCTGCAGAAAAAGGGATTGTTGAAAGCCCTTACCCCGTATAACAAAGCTCAACCTACTCCGCAGATACAGGCTAGAGGGTATTTGGAATTCCATAGCAGTTATGGGCATACAATTGAGAATTGCGAGAGGTTGAAACACGAAATCCAAGATTTAATCGAAGAGAAGAAGATAGCTGATCCTTCGTCAGCGAACCCTTCCATTAGGCGTAATCCATTGCCTAATCATAGGGTGAGTACGATCGGAGTTGGTTTGACAGAAACTGTTATAGACACTGAGTCGGAGGACCTGTGACGAAAACCTGAAAACAAGACGGTTGAAGTGATTGATTCCGGAAGTTTTGAAAAACAAAAAATATATAAAGAATAATAAGCGAAGGAAAATTAGCGGCACGGCGCGGGTGCTTAGCGGCATCCGGCACGCGGACGATAATGGTCGAACGCCCGCTCGGCGGCGCGGGACGTGCGCTCGGCGTCCGTCGGACGCACCGCAAGTGGCACGCTCTCGACGTCTGAGCAATGCCCGGATCCGGTGGCACGGGGCGCGCTCTCGTGGGCCGCTGAGCGCACGTGCCCGGTAGCGCGAAGCGCGCGTTCGGCGGCCGCGACGTGTGAGCGTCCGACGGCGCGGGACGCGCGCTCGGCGGCCGCGGGGTGCGCACGCCCGATGGCTCGAGGCACGCCCCGAGGGTCGTCGGGTGGGCGCCCAACCACGTCGGGCGAACGCCCGACGGAGGTTGGGCGCGGGCGCCCAACCTAACGTTGGGCGCTCGCCCAACGCCGTTGGGCGATCACCCAATGATTGTTGGGCGGCCGCCCAACAAGGTTGGGCGGTAGCCCAACACTAGGTTGGGCGGCCGCCCAACCCCAATGGACGACGCCCAATTTCTTTTGGGCGTCGCCCATTGGTCCGGGGACCCGTTTGCCTATAAAGGGCACGGATCCCCATGCAAAAAAAAAGGAAAAAAGGAAAAAAAAAAGGAGTCCTTCTCACACTAGAATATTTTTTCTAGAGAGAAGAAGTTGATTTTTTTAGGAGAAAATATTTTTTTTCCTAAAAATTGAAAATCTCCAAATTCCCTAAGTTCAATTTTTACTAAATTTTTCATAAAAAAACGGAAGCTCGCGGTTCGTGGAATCAATCGGCTTCGACTGTCAGATACCGAATTCAAGGTATTATCCGAGGACTAGACTCTTTATTTTATTTAATTTATTCTCTTCTCCTATTTATTTGTTTTTATATACTATAGTTTTTATTCATTTAGTCATTTATTTATTTTGTCACATTTTATTTAATTAGCGTATTTATTTAATTTTCGTTTCGTGTTGAATAAAATTCGGTTTTGTTTTAAAATAAAAAACCTCTTTTCGATATCCCAATACGAACCGGGATCCGATAAAAAGGTAGTTCGGGTATCAAAAACGTTGTAATTATAACATTTTAATTTAAAAGAAATTTCCAAATAATGTTTTAAAATAAAAACGTCGTTTTAGGAACTTCCGTTTTCGACTATGATCCATTTTTGGTAGTTCGGAAATCCAAAACGATTGAATTAGATTTAATTTAAAGCTGTTGAATAAATCTGGAAACATTTAGGAGTGCTGCTGTAATTTACCAATTCTGTCACTAAATGCTGTTTACCAACGGATTTTCCGTCGGTAAATCTGCCAAAATGTAAAAAATACCATTTCAGTCCCTTTTTCTTAACTTTTAAGCTTTTGATCCTTAGTATATATATGTATAATTACGTAATATATGTTTTCTAAATTATTTTAGAACTTTAGCATATATATTTATTTTAGAATATTTGTATATCATTTTTATTCTATTTTACAATATGAGTATAAGTATATATATATGTATTTCCTTTTTATTGATTTAGGCCATGTTTTGAATATTATTTACTTGATATTTTGAGAAATAATGGATAAATATTAGTATGTGTCATTTTTGATATTTAAAACTATATTAGTTATGTATATATATATATAGTTTTGGGATATTTGGGTTATCTTGATTATTGAATGAAATTATTTTTGGCTAAATGTTATTTTCTTAGTTATAGGATTTACTTACTATTTTCACATTTTCAAAGCATAGATATATTGTACCTATTATTTTTATATACATATAGTTCCTTTTGTATTAACTTTTATTTTCATATTCTATTTTTGATTTAAATATATATATATATGTTAGAATTGCTTTCTTTATTCTTTTGGGCTTAATCATGGGTCCATGTTTCAAGTGGACTTTGTTTGAGTATGGATGGTGGTTTAAATGGGTTTATTATGGTAATTATAATTAGTAAAGAGTCCATTAAATAAATGGGGAAAATAAATCACAAAAAGAGAGTTTTCAATTGAATTATTTAAACTAATGAGTTTTTTTTTCTAATGTAAATAAATAGAGTCATTCTTGTTAATATTCCAAATCGTCTTCAAAACACCACGTTTTAAAACCTTAATCCGTTTCAAAGGCGGATTAAAGGATCATTGTAATTAAAATCGTTTTCTTTGCAAATAATAGATTTTTGAATCATTTTCTTAAAGGATTTGTACAAAATGAAATTGACTTGTATGTTTAACCACGTTTTCTTATTAAAAGGTTCTTTATCTCAAACGTTTTCAAATACTCGAGTCGTTCCAACGGCGATTCGGGTAAGCTTCATCAAACGGGATTTTAAAACGCACCTAAATCGTTCCAACGGCGATTAAGGTGCGAACCATTGTAAATAAAACTCGTTTTGGGGAAATAAGTTAGTGTAGAATAAACACACAACATGACCTTTAAATGCGGTTGCAAATAAATCACTTCTTTCTCCCCCTCTCTGTGTATGTATAAACATAAATGGGTGATTCTTTACTGAGGTGGATTTTCAAATATCATATGCTCAAAATGGTTTCTAAAAAGAGAAAGAAAAGGGTTTCAAATGAATTTTAAACTTAAAGAAGTATACGATTAGTCCGTTATCGCCTAACATGCTGAGTAGGAGGCCGGTGGTTCATAACCGGGCGATGTCGGGGTGCCTAGTAGCCTTTCTCCGGAAAGGAGCTAGCCTTCTCGGCTCATACCTAAGTTTCCCGAACCCACACCGGTCTCCCGCAAGGGATCGGTGTTCATTTTCCCATTCGTGGGTGGCGACTCTTCCATATCTCCGAGCTCCGGTCCTGCTGAGCAGCTTGATTCCACGATTGGTTGCTTTCGGCGCCAATCACCGCTTACGTCGCCATGAGGTGTCCACCCCCCGGTCCGCCCGGGAGATTAGGCCACGGCACCTCGTCTAACAAGTGGCGACTCTGCTGGGGAAGCAAGAAATTTGATTCCGGAAGGCGTGTATTAAGCCCTTAACGGGGACGGATCGTTTTACTTCTTTTTGTATGCATTCATATGCATTATTGCAAACCCTTTGGGTAATTTCCGCGAAACCTCTAGCGAGAGTCCATTCGTCGCTCGAAAGAGGCTAGCGTAAGTTCCCCCTTACAGTAAGGCACCAGAGGGTCCCCATCCATTCGTTAGGGGCGAATCTGTGCGGTCCTGTGAGGTCCCACGGTCAGCCGTGTCAGCATATAGTAGCCTTAGAACTTTCCATAGGATTACCCGTTACTATTTTTGATGTGATAAATGAATCAGTTCGTGTTTTCAAACCGCCATGATACGTGTCTAATCCTAAATTATGTAAAGAAAATGAGACGATGCGTTAATATATACTCATGAATCGACATACCAATTACCCTAAAACATCGAAACGATTTGAACTAAAGATGACTTAGTCATCTCATATGAATGAACATGTGCGACCCGCCTTGTCCCTTTCGGTGTCCCGACGAAGGCACATGTTCAGGAAATGCGTTATGACGTAAGCACGTATTAGTATGAATCGGTTTGGTATTAAGCATAATTACATCTCGATACAAAAGACTATATTAACAGTAGCCGTTATTCACATTCTTTAAATAAATTGGGATAAAACGAGATCAAGACGAAACGAAAACGAAGAACATTTCTGTCCTGAACGACCCTGTCACAATGTGAAAAGTTTCGCACAAGTAGCCCGTCCCTTCCGAATAAAAGACGAGCTTTTACGTTATGCCCCGTGTCATTCTTAAGAGAAATGGACGTGTCCGCAGAAGTGACTAAGAAAAGAAAAGCAAAAAAACTAAACGACCAAAATCATTTCGAATCTACGACATATGTCAATCCCGAGAGTAGTTAAAGAAAATAAACCAATGCCGTTAAATACGTGCCTCGAACGAGTGTATACCCCGTTTAAAATCTCGAAGCCGAATTAAGCCAAACCATATAATTGCGCCATATGGACGAGACTGCGGGTTTTGACTAACGACTCGATCATTTCGACCGTTACCAAAACTGCAAGAAATATGGCCCGATGTACGTGTTTGCTTAATTCGTACCTAAAGGAAAGAAAACGGTGATATCCTCGCTTCGAACAAACACGCAATTCAACGAAACGTTGATTTTCTATAACCACACTAAGATGATATATCCCGTGGATTGGGAAGAACAACGAACTGTTGCTAGCCGAAAGGTTACCGTGCGCTCAAAATAAGACTCGTCGTCTTTTCGTGTAGCAAAATGAGCAAACGAATCCTCGACGCTAAGAACAAACACGTTACGCGATGAGTCCGTTCCCTAAAATAAAATCCAAAAGGGATTCCATCACTAAATAAACGCATGGTTACGTCTCTCGATAGATCCAAAAAGATCCCGTTGTAATCCAAAAATCGAGACACGAATCCACGTGAATAAAAAGGGAACTAGTCATTTGCAATAACAAACGATTGGAATAGAAGGATAACTCGTACCACGTTTAAAAACTGAGATGCGCTCAAAGGGAGTCAAAACCCGAACTAATGCGTCTCACGAAAGGACGAAAGACGAGTTATTCCGAAAGGGCAATCCAACTTGGTCGATTTCTTAGTCACTGAACGTTGATACGTCAAAACGAACTGTATTGTCTGATGGATGATTTACTTTCCCACAATAATCGACGGCATCACGCGTCCCCTGGACCGTAATGTGAGCCCCAAACCAAAATCCTAGGAAAGAGACCTGGACCAATGAGTGTGTGGAGGAATAAAGGTGGAAGAGAGATGTTGTGATACGTGTAAATAGAACTAACGTTTGTTCTTCTTATCTTATAATCGTAAATAAATAGACGCACACACCACGAATCATGCATATAAAATCATGCATACATACTAATGGATACCGTTCGCGCAGACGTCATCATTAAGCGGTTGTGGTTTCGCGAGAGTAATAGGCTTGTCAGACGGTTTGATCAGCTACAGGTAGACAGTTCCGAATCAGTAGTTGTGGCTTCTGAATCATCTTCATCCGGGTATACTCAGTCTTCCGTCAATATGTCTGCAACCGACGAGAAAGTGGCTGAATTGGAAAATTCTGTGAACAATATCAATGATCAGCTGGCCGCAATCTTGGCCCAGCTAGCTGAGTTAGCACTGAAGGACAACAAGAGTGGTAGTAAGCGTGCTGAGAATGAGGTGAACGATGGCCCTCGCTTTGGGAATGAGGAGGATTATCATGATTATATCCGAAAACAGCTGGAAAAGGAGAAAGCTAAGGAAGAGGAGTGGAAGCAACACATCACACAGGAAGTGTAGGACTTGCGTGGAGGAAGTTCCGGAAGTCAGGACTTCTATAACTTGAAGAATTGTTTGTCGGCAACAGCTTTGTCTTTGAAATTTCGGCTCCCTGACATGAAAAAGTTCGATGGAACGGGAGATCCCACCGCTCACATGAATCAGTATGTTGCTGTGATGAAGCACACGATCCTGACTGAGGATCAAGTCCTGGGGCTGTTTAACACCTACCTAGAGGGGGCTGCCCTCACATGGTTCCATGCATTGCCGATGGTGACAAAGATGGATTGGAAGGAGTTAGCGAAGTCATTCATCGCTCAGTATAGCTTTAACACCATGCTGGAGGTCACTTTGAAAGAGCTAGAGAGCACTAAGCAACAGGCTGGGGAATCCTTTTCCGATTTTGTGAAAAGATGGAGGGCTAAGGCCGCAGTGATGAAACAAAAGCCGCTCGAGCAGGATCAGATCCGAATGGTGGTTGGCAACACGTTGCCGTATATCAAGAATGAGTTGCGGTATATGCCATTTACTGATTTCAATCAGATGTATAGTTGTGCCTTGACAGTTGAGGGGGATGGAGAGCCGAAGAAAGCTTATACCAAGTGGACAAAGTCTGGATATAGTGCCAGAGGGCCTAGCGCGAGTACGGAATCTGCAGCAGTGAAAGTGGTTGATCTTAATGCTATTGAAAAGAGGCGGTTCGCCAAGTTCGATCAGACCTATGCTAAAGTTTTTGAGCGTCTGCAGAAAAAGAGATTGTTGAAAGCCCTTACCCCGTATAACAAAGCTCAACCTACTCCGCAGATTCAGGCTAGAGGGTACTGCGAGTTCCACAGCAGTTATGGACATACGATTGAGAATTGCGAGAGGCTGAAACACGAAATCCAAGATTTGATTGAGGAGAAGAAGATAGCTGATCCTTCGTCAGCAAACCCTTTCGTTAGGCGCAATCCATTGCCTAATCATAGGGTGAGCGTGATCGGAGCTGGTTTGACAGAAACTGTAGTGATGGAATCCTTTGAGGAAGATGTAGAGGAGTTGTTGGACTCCGTCGAAAAAAGCAATGTGGGAAAAGGTATGTATGTGTCCTTCTTGGGTAAGGAACGAGAGGATGAACCGATGGAAGAAGGGTCAGATGGTGGAGCACCGTATGATGAGGATAGTGCTGAAGAGACCGGAGAAGGGTCGTCTCGGACTATTGTGCCAGATTTGAGTTTGTTTAGTGGAGGAAGAGATCCTGAGGTGCACTTGCGTGAATATATGCACAACATGTTTATTGAATCCTTCGGAGTAGATGAGATTGCTCAGTGGTTTCATCATTCGCTGGTAGGCGAGCCTTTGGAATGGTTCCACTCATTACCCGACTCTTGCAAGCATGATTGGGATCAATTATCAGATTTATTCTTAGAAAAGTACCAAAGAGCCGAGGACAGGGCCGCAGAGCGCTTCGCAATGCAGATTGGACCTATCAAGCGTCCGCTACCGAGGGTTAGCAAGTATAATGGCAATAAGGATCCTATGGAACACCTTCATTTTTACTTGTCGGCTATGGCACCCTTGGGTTTTAAAGAGGAAGAGATCACTAGCTTGTTTTGCAATTCATTGATGGGTGAACCGTTAATGTGGTACATGTCGTTGCTGATGTATGTTAAGACCGATTGGGCGGCAATGACGAAAAGATTTATCAAGGAGTATACAGTATGGATGCTGACGGAGCAAACCCCTGATTCCCCATCTTACCAAACGCCTGATGCGGTGTTAGCGATGCCTAGGTATGGTGGATACCAGGATCCTGTTGAGCACGCGAGGTTATTCCACAATCATATGTATGACGCCGGATTTCCGCAATGTGAGTTGCATGAACATTTTCCGGAAACCTTGATGGGTGAAGCCTTATTGTGGCATCAGGGTCTATCAGAGGAGGAGATGGGTCATTGGATACCACTCCGAAGTGCCTTTGTGGCGAGATATGAAATGTACATTCCATGGACGGGATCCCTGGATGATCTGGACAGGATTAGGAAATTCCCCGAGGAACATTTTGTGGATTATGCTAGAAGGTGGAGGCACCGTTATGAGCAGTGTAATGAGACAATGAGCGATAAGGTGCAGCTTATGTGCATACAACGAGGTGCTATTCCATTGGCCGCAAGGAGGATGAGCCGGGTGTCCCTCCGTGACTATGATGAGTTGATAGGTTGGGCTTTGTACGGATCGACGGATCCCTTTTTCCTGAATCCGAGTGTTCCTCACGTCATGGATTTAATGGTCGTGGACATTTGGGAGAGTTCCTCGGACGAGGAGGATGCCAATCGAAGGGTTCCTATTAACATTTGGGACGAATCGGATGATGAGCCGGAAATTGCGGTAATGACGAGATCAGGTCGTGTGGCCGAGGGAAAGGCACTAATGGTAGAGACTGAGATTGGAGAAGGGTCGGCTCCTAAGCCCGATGACCAAGTTCTTGAGCAGTTGAAGAAGAAGCAAGCTAAGTCTACGGTCTGGGAAGTTTTATGCCATTCTAAGTACCATCGTGAGAACCTGATGAAGGAGTTGCAGAATTTGGTTATTTCCACCGATACTGAGCCGGCAGTGCTAGTAGGGGTAATTATGGCTTGAAAGAAGACTGAGATCACATTTACCGACGAGGATCTCCCAGAAGAGGGGAAGGCTCATAATAAGCCATTGTATATCCGAGCGGAAATTAACGGGAAGAAGACTAGCTGTGTGATGGTCGATGATGGATCGGCCATTAATGTTTGTCCGTTGAAACTCTTGTCGAAGTTGGGAGTGGAAAGAGGAGACTTGACGGCCTCTGAAACAGTGATTAGAGCATATGACGACAGCCGTAGGCACATTGAAGGAGTCTTCAAGGCCAAGTTGAAAGTGGGGCCGCACGAGGAAGAAACTGAGTTCACGGTGTTGGATATCCCGGTAACTTTTACTGTGCTGTTGGGACGCCCTTGGTTCCATAAGTTAGGAGGTGTGCCCTCCACGCTCCACCAAATGATTAAGTTCCCCTTCGGGGAGGAGATTGTAACAATTAGAGCTGAGAAATTGAGCTCGGTGGCAGCACTGGGAATTGAGCCTCAACTTTTCTCCGGATTCCAAGTCTCCGGGATTTACGAGTCGAGCATGACCACCAATGTGGTGAAAATGATGAAGGGAGGTTTCATCTCGGGAATAGGTTTAGGAGCATACCATCAGGGGCTGCCAGAGTTTCCAGACTTTAAGAGTCAGAAAACCCGGAGAGGTTTGGGATATGAGCAGGGGAGTCCGTCCAATGCGAGTGCTGAAGGAAAAGTAGGCTTGAGGAAGTATTTTGTGAGCGAGGGGCATGGGAAGGCATATTTGGGAACCCCCGAGGCATGGACTAGCACGGAAGGGAAGATTCTGCCAGGGTTCGAAATCTTCAATGACGTTGCCGACTGGGGCAAAGGAAAGGCGAGCTGCTTTGTCGAGGAGATCATGATGCTGGATTTAAATACCGAGGAGCAGGTCATCACCATCGAAGCGACTGCGGGAGCGGGAGATGAGCCTAGTACCTCCAAAATTCACGAGAAGTCCGAAGGCCCTAATGATGAAAATTGTATTACTGCTTTGTTTGAGTCAGATGATGTAATCACCCATGCTATCAATGAAATGAATTCTGATTTTGCTTACTTGCTTGATGTCGATCATGATCATTCCATGCATTCTCATTCATATAACATGCCTGCATTTGAAATCAATACAATAGAAATGTCAACTTTCAATCTTGGTACGGATGAAAATCCTAAACTTATACAAATTGCTCAAGCATTAACTATTGAAGAGAGAAAAGAATTTGAGAGAATAATTAAAAAATACGAAATTGTATTCGCTTGGACATACGAAGACATACCTGGAATTGATCAATCAATCGTAACCCACCGCATTCCAACTTACCCCGAAGCGAAGCCCGTAAAGCAGAAGCTCCAACGTATGAGACCAGAATGGGCAGATAAGATCAGAGAGGAGGTGAAGAAACAGTTAGAAGCAGGATTCATCGAAGTAATCGACTATCCCCCTTGGGTCGCAAATGTGGTGCCCATCGCAAAGAAGGACGGCAAAGTGAGAATGTGCGTTGATTACAGAGATCTTAACAAGCCATGCCCCAAGGATGAGTTCGCATTACCTCATATCGACGTATTGATCGACAGCGCAGCATCAAGTGTATTACACACGAATGTGGACGGTTTCATGGGCTACATGCAAGTTCAGATGGCCGAAAAGCACAAAGCGAAAACCTCGTTCACAACTGAGTGGGGGACATACTGTTACAGGGTAATGCCGTTTGGTTTGAAAAACGCCGGGGCAACTTACCAGAGAATGGCCACAGCACTGTTCCATGACATGATACACAAGGAGGTAGAAGTCTACGTGGACGATATGATGGTCAAATCAGAGACAAGAGAAGGGCATTTTGCCGCGCTCGAGAAGTTTTTGGCCCGAATTGCAGAATTCAAGCTAAGGTTAAACCCGAAGAAGTGCTTTTTCGGCGTTTCATCGGGGAAAATCTTAGGCTATGTAATCGGAAATAAGGGAATCGAGGTGGATCCTGATAAAGTAAAGGCTATACAGGAGATGCCGGTGCCGAGAAATGAGAAGGAAGTGAGAGGGTTTCTGGGGCAGGTTCAGTATATCAGTCGGTTCATAGCAAGACTCACCGCAATCTGCGAGCCAATCTTTAAGTTGCTAAGGAAAGACCAACCCGCTGTTTGGAATGATAAGTGTCAGTAAGCTTTGGAGAGCGTCCGGAGCTATTTGTCTAATCCGCCAGTGCTGAGACCGCCTAAACTAGGAAAGCCGCTTCTCCTCTATGTAGCGATTGAGGAGCGATCTATTGGGGCAATGTTGGCTCAAGAGGGAGACACCGGTGTGGAGCACGCGGTGTATTATTTGAGTAAGAAGTTCCTGGAGTACGAGCTCAAGTACAACATGATCGAAAAGACATGTGTGGCAGTAGTATGGTTGATAAAGAAACTGCGACACTATTTCCAATCGTATAAAGTGATCATTATTTCTCGGATGGACCCCGTGAAGTATCTATACCGAACTCCATCCCTGACGGGGAAGTTAGCCAGATGGTTGTTACTTTTGTCCGAGTTTGACATTGAATATGTGACGAAGAAGGTTATCAAAGGGAGGGCCGTGGCAGAATTTCTGGCCAACCAGCCCCTGAATGCAGAGGAAGAAGAGATAAGTTATGATTTCCCCGATGAGCACTTGAACGCAATCGAAGTTATACCGTGGAAAATGCTCTTCGACGGAGCAGCTAATTCGAATGGAGCCGGAGTAGGAGTACTACTTACCTCACCGGAAGGAGAAAGGATCCCGATGGCCAAGAAGTTATCCTTCCCTCTCACCAATAATATGGCTGAGTATGAAGCGTGCATTTATGGCTTAGAGTTATGAGCGGCACTGGGAGCGTCATATGTCGAAATCTGGGGGGACTCAAAGTTGATCATTGAACAGGCATAAGGAAACTGGGAGGTAAGAGAAGAAAGACTACGTCCATATCTAGATCAGCTAGAAGGGTTGGCACAAAGATTCAAGGAATGTCGTTTCTATCATATTCCTCGAGCACAGAACCAGGCGACGGATGCCTTGGCTACTTTGGTGTCAGTTTGGGACAACCCCCGGAACCTTGCTTCGAAGCCGTTGGTATTGAGAAGATCTCACAAACCATGTTACGAGGACGTAATGCTGTTAGGGACAGATGAAAAACCATGGTATTTCGATATCGTGAACTTCATGAAAGATGGGACATATCCGGCAGAGTCAGAACCTAGGGATCAAGCTGTGATTAGAAGGCTAGCTCGTCAGTTCGTCATCCACAATGACTTGCTTTACAAAAGGCACGTTGATGGATTACAACTCAGATGCTTGGATGCGGGAGAAGCCCGCGAGGCAATGGAATCAGTACATTCGGGAATTTGTGGAGCCCATATGGGAGGAGCAGTACTAGCTAAGAAAATTATCAGACAAGGCTTCTATTGGCTCACCATGGAAAGAGATTGTAACGAGTATGCAAAGAAATGTCACGATTGTCAAATCCACGGTGATTGCGGTCATCTTCCGGCCATGGAACTACATGTGCTAGCACATATTTGGCCATTCGCTGCCTGGGGCATTGACATCATCGGTGAAGTAAGGCCTAATGCTTCAAATGGACATAAGTTTATTGCAGTCGCCATCGATTATTTCACCAAATGGGTAGAAGCAGAGTCGTTTAGCAAACTGGGATCCAAGCAGATGAGAAAGTTCATTGAAAAACACTTGATCACCAGGTTCGGAGTGCCTCATCACATGATCACGGATAACGGAGTCCAGTTTCAGGGGGAAGTAAGGAATCTTTTCCGAGAATATGGCATTGAACATCACAGGTCTTCTCCGTACCGTCCACAGGCTAATGGGGCAGTAGAAGCAGCTAATAAGAACCTTAAAAGGATTCTCGTAAAGACGGTGGAATCACATCGGAACTGGCATGAGCACCTCCCACTCGCGTTGTGGGCTTATCGCACGACAATCAGAACCTCGACTGGGGGAACACCATTCTCCTTGGTATACGGAACAGAAGCAGTCCTGCCGATTGAGATCGAAAAGCGATCGTTGAGAATCGCAGTGGAAGCAGAAATTCCCGAAACGGAATGGGTGAAGAGGCGATATGAGCAGTTGGCTTTAGTTGATGAGAAAAGGATGGAAGCCCTTTACCATGTACAGTTATATCAAAGATGGATGGCTCGGGCTTTCAATAAAAAAGTCAAGACCAGCCCTATCAAAGAAGGAGATTTGGTGCTGAAACAGATCCGTGTGACGCACACCGACCCGAGGGGGAAGTTCAGGCCTAACTAGGAAGGACCATTCGTCGTAAAGAAGATACTAAGCAAAGGAGCGGTGAAGTTAACCACAATGGACGGCATGGAATTCTCCGAACCTACCAACCTGGATAGGCTTAAGAAATACTTTTCGTAAAAAAAAAAAAAATAAAGAAAAATTCCCGATGGGTTGAAAACCCGCAAAGGGCGACCTATGCAACAATAAGGGAAATCCCAATGGGTGAAAACCCGAAAGGGCACTCATTTAAAAATTCCGGGATAGTAAAAGGGGAGGAGAAAAATCACCGGGATCCGAAAACCGAAAGGCGGGTCCTGGTAACAATAGTTATAACTTGAGCAATTACAAAAACAATGTATAAGAGACTAAGTATTTCTGTTGTTTGTAAATAAATAGAGGCATGGATATATTTGACGAGAATGATTGGAATCATTATAATCTACCGAATGCATGGTAATATGAATCACGGGTTATACATTTCTTGTCCTACTTTTCACAAAAAGCCTACCTACTATCCACCCCACTCCCTATACATCAGCTATACATCGGAGAAACCCTAATAAAAGCTACAAAGCAACAATGAAAGCTACAAAGCAATAATGAAAGCTACAAAGCAATACATAACGAGCCTAATACGGAGGAAAGTCCCAATAGTTCTCAAAATCTCTCAGGTGTGATGCCCGCTCCGCAGATAGTGCCTCCTCGGCAGCACATGCTCTCTCATCAGAAACTCGTGCTCTCTCATCAGCAGCTCGTGCTCTCTCCTCTGCAGCAAGGCGTCTGATCGACTCATCACGCGCCCTCTCCTCGACGGCAAGGCGACCCTCAGTCTCCCGTCGCATCATCCCCGACCAGTGGTCGTTCCTCTCTTGATACACATGACCAACTCGGGCATCAGCTTCCCGCACTAGCTCGCTCTGTCTCCGCTCGTGGGAATGCAGATCACTCTACAGAAAAAGAAAAAAGAACAGATAAAAGGCAGCATAGGCAAAAACATAAATCATACATACATGCATACATTTCACTACACTAAAGTACAGTAATGATACATACCAGGTGATCGGTGCAGCGCAAGCTGAGGCGGTCTCGGAGATAACCAGACAGCCCCACGTAATCCGTACAAGTCTCTCTCGTGGTCAGAGAAGCGTCCGAGGGATCAAACGGGACCCTCGAGGAGAAGATAGGAGGGGCCGTCTCAAATCCCGCGTAAGGTGCCCCGGACTCGTCATAGCAGATCGTAGCATAATCTCTCCCATAGTCTGGTATAGGCACGCCTAGGGAAGACCTCTCCGGTCGGGCAGCGCTGGAGGACTCGCCAACATAGTAGGGCTGCTCGCACACTGGCGTCTGAGCCCGAGTGCCGTCAAAGAAATCAGATAAGTGGGCACTCCTCCAGGATCCCTCCTGCAAACAAAACACACCATAAAACCTCTGAACATCTCATGAATAAAAGGGGTAAAATAAAAAGGGAATGGAATCACCTACCGGGACCTCCTCCTGACCAAAGACTGCCGCGACAGCCTCCCTCGAAAATACATCCGCCACCGGATCCACCTCCATCGCCGCCGCCGGGGCATCCCTCGCGCTCAGCAAAGTAGACAAGTAAGGCTCACGGCCCCCGGCGTGAATCCACACCGCTCTACCAACATACCGACGGGTCAGGTCCCGACGAATGACCGATAGTGGCAGGGTCCGCACCGCGAACATAGAGACGGGGATCTCGCCCGGCGTCCAGTGAGCGTCCCTAACTCTGGTGATGCCTCGATCCCCTAAATACCACGCCCACACGCAGGGGCCGGTGAGCACACACTGCTGCTCCTGGATCATCGATACATATGTATAACCAGGGCCGAAGTCGAGGTCGTCCCATCGGAACTTAATCTAAAAAATGCACAAAGAGAAAGTCAGAAAGACTCAAACAAAAACCAAGCATGATTAGGCAAAATCTACCTGTGTGAGGGTCAGCGAGTCGATCCGATCCAGAAGCCGCGACACTGTCCGACTCCTCTCGGCGCTCAAGTCAAAATCCCTCCACTGAGTCATGAAAGGCAGCCTCAGTACTCTCGGTCGAGATCGAGATCGGCTGGGAAGGATGTGTCTCTCATACGCCCACACCTGCGGTAAAAACGAGGACTAGGAGTGTGAAAAATACGAAGAAGATAAGACGGATAAGTCAAGAAGGCGTCACGTACCAGCAGAGCAAAGGTATAACCACCGAAGTCCTTGCGCTTCCGGCAAGTCAGATCCAAAAACTTGTAAAGAAAGGCTAAACCTACCCCCGCCCAATCGTAGGAAGCCGCTGCATCCAAATCGCTGAGCGCCTGAATGAGGCCCGCATGTACCTTCCCGCCCTTCGTGCGGAAAATCGTCTCACTCAGAGCATATACCAAGAAGCTACGAACCGCCAAGTCGGTATCGTCAGTCTCGCAAAAATCTCGTCTACTCAAGAGGCTCGCGGTGGAAACAAACTTCGCCGGAGTAGACTTGGCGCATAGACGAACTCCCGGTCCAATCAAGGCAGCAAGCCTAGCAGGGTCGACCCGCGGTCGCATCATACCAAAATGGAAAGGGACGGGAGTGTTGCTCCCTCGCAATCCGGTCAATAGCGAAAAATCTCGAGGCGAGATAGTCATCTCCCCAAAGGAAAGGTGGAAGGTGTGGGTCGAATCAACCCACCGCTCACACAAGGCCCGTAGGCCAAAAGGATTGCATACCCCATTGGTGCGGGGCAGCGCTGCAATAAAGGGCTCGAAGCCCAACTCACGCACGCGGGCTCTCGCCGCGGCGCCTAGCCTATCATACCACGAGTGAACCTCGGCGGTGGTCCCCAAAATCTCAATGAACTAAAAAGGAACAAGATAAGAAAATTTAAATACAGCTCCTAAAGCATGCAATTGATAAGAACGCGTTAAGACTAGGTATTCTTTCATTTTCTAACCTAGAGACATCCGGTCAGTTAGGACCAATTTTCTGTAAAAATCTCTCCTGTAGGGTCATTCACGTAAGGTTTAGTCAATTCTTTGATCCACCCTCGTCTGCGGTGACGAGGAGCATAGATTAGGCTTTACTATTCACGTGCATTAGCTAAGTTTTTACTATTCACGTTTTCACTATTCACGTTTTTACTATTCACGTGCACTATTCACGTGCATTAGCTAAGTTTTTACTATTCACGTTTTACTATCCACGTGCACTATTCATGTTTTCACTATTCACGTGCACTATTCACGTTCATTAGCTAAGTCTTTACTATTCACGTTTTTACTATTCATTTTCACTATTCACGTGCACTATTCACGTCGTTTTTACTGTTAGCATGCATAAATTCGTAGTGTCACTATTCACATACATATAGCGCGCATACAAAAATAAATAGGTGTTACTTGTAAATAAAGGAATTCACGTTTTCTAGCTAAAGTCCTCTAAGGCAGTTGTAGACACCGAGTCGGAGGACCTGTGACGAAAACCTGAAAACAAGACGGTCGAAGCGATTGATTCCAGAAGTTTTGAAAAATATATAAAGAATAATAAGCGGAGGGAAATTAACGGCACGGCACGGGCACGCAACGGCATCCCGCACGCGGACGACGATGGTCGAATGCCCGCTTGACGGCTCGAGACGTGCGTGCGGCGTCCGTTGGACGCACCGCGAGTGGCACGCTCTCGACGTCCGAGCAATGCCTGGGACCGCTGGCGGTGCGCGCCCTCGTGGGCCGTTGAGCGCACGTGCCTGGCAGCGTGAGGCGCGCGTTCGGCGGCCGCGACGTGCGAGCGTCTGGCTGCGCGGAACGCGCGCTCGGTGGCCACGGAGTGCACGCGTCCGACAGCGTGGGGCACGCCCCGAGGGTCGCCGGGCGGGCACCCAACCACGTCGGACGAACGACCAACGCGTCGGGCGGACGCCCGACGAGGATTGGGCGCGGGCGCCCAACCTCGCGTTGGGCGCTCGCCCAACGCCCATTGTTCCGGGATCCGTTTCCCTATATAAGGGCACGGATCTCAAAAATTCCGAATTTCCTAAGTTCAATTTTTACTAAATTTTTATTAAAATCGGGAGCTCGCGGTTCGTGGAATCAATCGGCTTCGACTGTCAGATACCGAATCAAAGGTATTATCCGAGGACTAGACTCTTTATTTTATTTAATTTATTCTCTCCTTCTATTTTTTTTTTTTATGCTATAATTCTTATTCTTTTAGTTATTTATTTATTTATTTTGTCACGTTTTATTTAGTTAGCGTATTTATTTAATTTTCGTTTCGTGTTAAATAAAATTCGGTTTTGTTTTAAAATAAAAACCTCGTTTTGGATATCCCAATACGAACCGTGATCCGATAAAAAGGTAGTTCGGGTATCGAAAACGTTGTAATTATAAGTTTTTTTTTAATTTAAAAGAGGTTTCCAAATATAGTTTTAAAATAAAAACATCGTTTTAGGAACTTCCGTTTTCGACTATGATCCATCTTTGGTAGTTCGGAAGTCCAAAACGATTGAATTAGATTTAATTTAAAGCTTTTGAATAAATCTGGAAAATATTGGAGTGCTGCTGTAATTTGTCAATTCTGTCACTAAATGCTGTTTACCGACGGATTTTCCGTCGGTAAATTTGCCAAAATGTAAAAAATGTCATTTCGGTCCCTTTTTCTTAACTTTTAGACTTTTAATCCTTAGTATATATATATATAATTATGTAATATATTCTTTTCAAATTGTTTTAAAATTTTAACATATATAATTATTTTAGGAGATTTGTATTCCATTTTTATTCTAATTTTTTATATATGTACATATTACTTTCTTTTTTATTATTATTCATTTAAATTACATTAAATTCTATTTTAAATGTTATTTACTTGGGCATTTTGGGAGATAATTAGTAGATATTGGGGGATGAACATATAGTCTTTTTGACATTAGGATTATATTAGTTATGTATATATATAGTTTTGGAGTATATTTGGGTTATCTTAATTATTGTTAAATAAAATTATTTTGAGTGATAAATGCTATTTTCTTATTTATGAATTTCATTCACTATTTTCTTATGTTTAAAGTATAAATATATTATTTTCATTATTCTTTCTTATATATGTATTAGATAGTATATTTTCTTTTACTCTTATTTTATGTCTTTTGGGCTAAAATGTGTAAATATATATCTATATTATTTTCTTTATTTCTTTTGGTCATTTATAAGTCCATGTTTCAAATGGGCTTCACTTGGAAAAATTAATTTTTGGGCCTAAATGTGTTTATTGATGTAATTATAATAGGTAGAGAGTCCATTAAATAAGTGGGAAAAATAAATCACAAAAAGAGAGTTTTCAATTGAATTACTTAAACTAATGAGTTTTTAGAAATTTCTAATGTAAATAAATAGAGTCATTCTTGTTAATATTGCAAATCGCTTCTCAAAACACCACGTTTTAAAACCTTAGTCCGTTCCAACGACGGATTAAGCGAACATTGTAAATAAAATCGTTTTCTTTATGAATAATAGATTTTTTTTTGAATCATTTTCTCAAAAGATTTGTACAAAATAAAATTGACTTGTATGTTTAAACACGTTTTTCTCATTAAAAGGTTTTTATCTCAAACGTTTTCAAACACTCGAGTCGTTCCAACGACGATTCGGGTAAACTTCATCAAACGGGGTTTTAAAACGCACCTAAATCGTTCAAACGGCGATTAAGGTGCGAACCATGTAAATAAACTCGTTTTGGGGAAATAAGTTAGCGTAGAATAGACACACGACATAATATTTAATACGGTTGTAAATAAATCACTTCTTTCTTCCCCCTCTCTGTGTATGTATAAACATAAATGGGTGATTCTTTACTGATGTGGCTTTTCAATATCATATGCTCAAAACGGTTTCTAAAAAGAGAAAGAAAAGAGTTTCAAATGAATTTTAAACTTAAAGAAGTATACGATTAGTCCGTTATCGCCTAACATGCTGAGTAGGAGGCCGGTGGTTCATAACCGGGCGATGTCGGGGTGCCTAGTAGCCTTTCTCCGGAAAGGAGCTAGCCTTCTCGGCTCGTACCTAAGTTTCCCGAACCCACACCGGTCTCCCGCAAGGGATCGGTGTTCATTTTCCCATTCGTGGGTGGCGACTCTTCCATAACTCCGAGCTCCGGTCCTGCCGAGCAGCTTGATTCCACGATTGGTTGCTTTCGGTGCCAATCACCGCTTACGTCGCCATGAGGTTGTCCACCCCCCGGTCCGCCCGGGAGATTAGGCCGCGGCACCTCGTCTAACAGCAGTCTAAGGGTTAGCATGCAAATCATGTTCGTATAGGAATGCTAAAGCCTAGAGTTCGAATCGAATAAAAGTGAGAAATTACTTACCTCGTTGCAGCGTGTCCTGCTCAAATGCGTCATAGGGTCGTGGATGGTATCCACTCTATCCAGGTTTACGTAAACCTCGTCCATGCCTCTAGTGCCATCCCATTCATCTAAATCCATCCCGAGAATAATCCAAAATCAAAGTCTAGAGAGAGAAAGAAGAAAGAGAAGGTGCGGGGTTAAATGAAACCCCACCACCTTATATAGGAAGAGGGGATGACATTCCCGTAAATAGTGAAAAAGTACGATGTGACATAAAGGTAAAAAGTAAATAATTAATTACCAGGTGCACAGACCTCCGATTTGCAGTCCGTTTCAGCCTGTATTTCTCTCAGACAGCAACCAATACTGTCAAGATATGAACTCCAGACAATAGCCATTTTTATAGAACAGTGACACCAGTCAAAGTACAGACGACAGTCAACAGAAAAACAATCGTTAGTCTATATCATTCCAGACCAAAACACGTTCCCATTAAACCTCTGAGACACTAGCTTCAGACAATGGTGTTTTAAAAGAATCCAGAATCGTTAGAAAGAACTTTTCTGCTCTTTAGCCATCTTACCTACGGTTCACGACCGAGGTAGCTTTTTAGCCATCTTACCTACGGTTCACGACCGAGGTAGCTTTTTAGCCATCTTACCTACGGTTCACGACCGAGGTAGATTTTTAGCCATCTTACCTACGGTTCACGACCGAGGTAGCTTTTTAGCCATCTTACCTACGGTTCACGAACCGAGGTAGCTTTTTAGCCATCTTACCTACGGTCCACGACCGAGGTTGCTTTCGAGCCATTCTTACCCATAGTCAACGTACGCTAGATTCCGAGAGAAAAACATTCGCCAGCAGCCGATTCAGAGGCAGCACGGTGCAACCCAAAGCAGAGTCTGAAGAAATCAGAGAACAACGCCGGAGCGCGCAGCGCAAAGGTGAGGTATGCTCCCTCCTAATCTTTACGTGTCTTTTACTTTTATATGTTTTACATTGCATGTGTTGCGTTAGCAAAAAACGTTTTCGAAACACACACATCACTGTCAAAATAGAAAAGTAGGGGCAACTGTAGACACTGAGTCGGAGGACCTGTGACGAAAACCTGAAAACAAGAAGGTTGAAGTGATTGATTCCGGAAGTTTTGAAAAACAAAAAATATATAGAGAATAATAAGCGAAGGAAAATTAGCGGCACGGCGCGGATGCTTAGCGGCATCCGGCACGCGGACGACAATGGTCGAACGCCCGCTCGGCGGCGCGGGACGTGCGCTCGGCGTCCGTCGGACGTGCCGCAAGTGGCACGCTCTCGACGTCCGAGCAATGCCCGGGTCCGGTAGCACGGGACGCGCTCTCATGGGCCGTTGAGCGCACGTGTCCGGTAGCGCGAAGCGCGCGTTCGGCGGCCGCGACGTGTGAGCGTCCGGCGGCGCGGGACGCGCGCTCGGCGGCCGCGGGGTGCGCACGCCCGATGGCTCGAGGCACGCCCCGAGGATCGTCGGGCGGGCGCCCAACCACGTCGGGCGAACGCCCGACGAAGGTTGGGCGCGAGCGCCCAACCTAGCGTTGGGCGCTCGCCCAACGCCGTTGGGCGATCGCCCAACGATTGTTGGGCGATCGCCCAACAAATGTTGGGCGGCCGCCCAACCCCAATGGGCGACGCCCAATTTCTTTTGGGCGTCGCCCATTGGTCCGGGGACCCGTTTGCCTATAAAAGGCACGGATCCCCATGCAAAAAAAAGGGAAAGAGAGAAGGAAGGGAGAGCTTCTCACACTAGAATATTTTTTTCTAAAGAGAAGAAGTTGATTTTTTTAGGAGAAAACATTTTTTTTCCTAAAAATTGAAAATCTCCAAATTCCCTAAGTTCAATTTTTACTAAATTTTTCATAAAAAAACGGAAACTCGCGGTTCGTGGAATCAATCGGCTTCGACTGTCAGATACCGAATTCAAGGTATTATCCGAGGACTAGACTCTTTATTTTATTTAATTTATTCTCTTCTCCTATTTATTTTTTTTTATATACTATAGTTTTTATTCATTTAGTCATTTATTTATTTTGTCACATTTTATTTAATTAGCGTATTTATTTAATTTTCGTTTCGTGTTGAATAAAATTTGGTTTTGTTTTAAAATAAAAAACCTCGTTTTGATATCCCAATACGAACCGTGATCCGATAAAAAGGTAGTTCGGGTATCAAAAACGTTGTAATTATAACATTTTAATTTAAAAGAAATTTCCAAATAATGTTTTAAAATAAAAACATCGTTTTAGGAACTTCCGTTTTCGACTATGATCCATTTTTGGTAGTTCGGAAATCCAAAACGATTGAATTAGATTTAATTTAAAGCTGTTGAATAAATCTGGAAACATGTAGGAGAGCTGCTGTAATTTACCAATTCTGTCACTAAATGCTGTTTACCAACGGATTTTCCGTCGGTAAATCTGCCAAAATGTAAAAAATGCCATTTCAGTCCCTTTTTCTTAACTTTTAAGCTTTTGATTCTTAGTATATATATGTATAATTACGTAATATATATTTTTTAAATTATTTTAGAACTTTAGCATATATATTTATTTTAGAATATTTGTATATCATTTTTATTCTATTTTACAATATGAGTATAAGTATATATATATGTATTTCCTTTTTATTGATTTAGGCCATGTTTTGAATATTAGTTACTTGATATTTTGAGAAATAATGGATAAATATTAGTATGTGTCATTTTTTATATTTAAAACTATATTAGTTATGTATATATATATATAGTTTTGGGATATTTGGGTTATCTTGATTATTGAATGAAATTATTTTTGGGTAAATGTTATTTTCTTAGTTATAGGATTTACTTACTATTTTCACATTTTCAAAGCATAGATATATTGTACCTATTATTTTTATATACATATAGTTCCTTTTGTATTAACTTTTATTTTCATATTCTATTTTTGATTTAAATATATATATATATATGTTAGAATTGCTTTCTTTATTCTTTTGGGCTTAATCATGGGTCCATGTTTCAAGTGGACTTTGTTTGAGTATGGATGGTGGTTTAAATGAGTTTATTATGGTAATTATAATTAGTAAAGAGTCCATTAAATAAATGGGGAAAATAAATCACAAAAAGAGAGTTTTCAATTGAATTATTTAAACTAATGAGTTTTTTTTCTAATGTAAATAAATAGAGTCATTCTTGTTAATATTACAAATCGTCTTCAAAACACCACGTTTTAAAACCTTAATCCGTTCCAAAGGCGGATTAAAGGATCATTGTAATTAAAATCGTTTTCTTTGCAAATAATAGATTTTTGAATCATTTTCTTAAAGGATTTGTACAAAATGAAATTGACTTGTATGTTTAACCACGTTTTCTTATTAAAAGGTTCTTTATCTCAAACGTTTTCAAATACTCGAGTCGTTCCAACGGCGATTCGGGTAAGCTTCATCAAACGGGATTTTAAAATGCACCTAAATCGTTCCAACGGCGATTAAGGTGCGAACCATTGTAAATAAAACTCGTTTTGGGAAAATAAGTTAGTGTAGAATAAACACACAACATGACCTTTAAATGCGGTTGCAAATAAATCACTTCTTTCTCCCCCCTCTCTGTGTATGTATAAACATAAATGGGTGATTCTTTACTGAGGTGGCTTTTCAAATATCATATGCTCAAAATGGTTTCTAAAAAAAGAAAGAAAAGGGTTTCAAATGAATTTTAAACTTAAAGAAGTATACGATTAGTCCGTTATCGCCTAACATGCTGAGTAGGAGGCCGGTGGTTCATAACCGGGCGATGTCGGGGTGCCTAGTAGCCTTTCTCCGAAAAGGAGCTAGCCTTCTCGGCTCGTACCTAAGTTTCCCGAACCCACACCGGTCTCCCGCAAGGGATCGGTGTTCATTTTCCCATTCGTGGGTGGCGACTCTTCCATATCTCCGAGCTCCGGTCCTGCCGAGCAGCTTGATTCCACGATTGGTTGCTTTCGGCGCCAATCACCGCTTACGTCGCCATGAGGTTGTCCGCCCGGGAGATTAGGCCGCGGCACCTCGTCTAACACCTGGGCTGTTGAGATTGTAGTGTAGTCATGACACTCAGAAGATCCTTCATACCTTTGATCTCAGTAAGAAGCTGAGTGATAGATGAAAATGGAGTTGTCTCAACAGTAGTGGATTCAGCGGCCTTGGTACTTGATTGATGGAGGTCCTGGATGAGAGCTTGAGCTGAGTCAACGATTCTTCGACCAGACTCAGAGGCAATGAGGTAGCTAAAGGATCCATCTTGTGTTAGCCGAGATGCCGGAGGAGGAGTAGAGCCGAATAAAGGCAGTGTCTGGTTCTGCTCAACATTAGAAGGCCCAGCATAATCAGCAGCTGGCCTAGAATTTGGATTGTCAGTAGAAACTGACTGAATCTGATTCTGCTCATTGTTTGGGGGAAGTGGAGGATCAGCAGAAAGTGTTGCTTGCTCAGTGTCAGGCTGAAGCTGACTAGGTGATGGAATTTGAGGAAGTTCAGTGTTCACCTGAGCAGGAAATTCCTTAGCTTGCTCAATGGGTTGAGGAGCGGAATCTTCGAGCACTTGCTCGGCATTACTTTGATTAGCGGAAGCATTTAAGTCGACATGTTCCTTCGGAGAAATAGAGGCTTGATTTTCTGGTAACTCTGGTTGAGACTCAGGAAGGTTGGAGAAGTATTTAAGATGGACCTCGGTAAGGTCAGAGATCTCATCTCTCAGCGGTGAATCACCCATGAGATCAATAACTGGTGTTCTAAAAGCTTTCTTCTTTCTCAGTCTCTTAAGCTTTGGAGGAGTAGGGTCACACGGAATAGACTCAATGGAGTTAGTGGGTGAGGCATCCCTTTGAACAGCAGGAGCATTTACTGGGTGCTCAGTTTCTTCTTCATCAACCAACTCAGTGTTGATTGGTTCAAGATGCTCATCAGCTGCTGGTTCCTCAGTGTCATCCTGACCACTTTCTTCTTCTTCAGACTCATCATCTAGTTCTTCTTCCTCTAACTGGTCATCCAACTCTTCCTCGACAAACTGACCACCCAATTGGTCTTGGTCTTGGTCTTGTTCTTCCTCAACCTGTTGCTCAGCGTCAATCCCTTGACTCTGTGCATAATGTGAGTTAGGAGGAACGGCGATATCTGTTGGTTGGGCATCGATAGGTCTCAACTCAAAATTAAGCTGCTTCTTCTTCTTCCTTAATGGTTGGTCATCAACCTCTCTTTCTTCTGTCTCAGGTTCAGCTTGCCTAGGTCTTTTCGCAGCTGACCTAGATCCACCCGGACTTTGCTGAGTTTGCGTCTTTGTTCCTTTATATACAACTTTGAGCTTCTTTTGGGTAGAGGCAGCTCCTTTAGAGGTGCTTTGCACAGCTTTCCTCTTTCTTTGTGTTCTGCCCTTTCTAGTCACTACCCCCTCAGCGTTAGTCCCCTCAGCGTTCTGGACAGATTCCCCTTTTCCTTTCTTTGGTAGAATAGGTAGATCATATGCCAAACCGAATAGGGCAACAGCTGTAATCTCGGTCCAACCATTGTTCTTGATCCACTCACAAAAGGGCTGCTCGGCTTCCACGAACCCTTTTCAGAACCACCGCGAGTGGTCAATCTTACATCCCTTCACACTCTCGAAGACCTGAGTGTAGGTGCGTTCTATTACTTTCTTGCCCTTATCCTTTTGCTGTTGTTTCCCTTTGGAAGAGGTGGCTTGGACAGATTGAGCTTTCTTGCTCGGCGTAGTAACTCTAGCGTGATCACGCTGAGTGGGAGAAGTGGGATTGTCATCGGAGCGGTTATGGGAGAGACCGGCACCGGAGATGTTCAGAGAAATTTTAGTCATTTTCTCAGAGAAGTTTTTAGAAGGTTTGGGAACTTTTTGAGAGAGAGAGTATGAATGCCAAAGATTTCTAAGCGTAAAGAAATAGAAGTGGGAATTCATCCACTATTTATAGAGATGTTGAGTTAATCCAAGGCGTTGAGTAGTCCGTTTTGCCTCGAGATTCTCAATCGACAAAGATTCTAGAATTTATGACACATACGACGCGTGTATTTTCTAATTATAGCCTATACGTCATCCTAGGTGGCTATTTAATTCGCGTGCTTTGCATTAAAGTTTGCAACGGATCTTTACTCAGTGTTAAGAATTTCAGGCGTTTAAAATTCTGAGTAGTCAGTGTTATGCAGAGGAATCGATCTTATGCGTAGTAACTCAGCTTGAGATAGATACTCAGCATATATATTTATCTACTCAGCGTGTAATAGCACAAATCATTCAGCATGGTAATTCACTCAGCATGCATACTATACTTTGAAATTTATTGAAGAGGATTAAACATACCAATGGCTTCTCTAAGTATGTTGAATTGCTCACGAGCCAGTGGCTTTGTGAAGATATCGGCAAGCTGCTCATCTGTTGGGACATAGGTCAGCTTGATTTCTCCCTTGAGTACGTGATCTCTAATGAAGTGATGTCTTATGTTGACATGCTTCATCCTGCTGTGTTGGATTGAGTTCTTTGATAAGTCAATGGCACTTTTGTTGTCACATTTGACTTCAATTGTTTTAGTCCGAACGCCAAAATCTTCAAGCTATTGCTTAATCCATAGGACTTGAGCAACACAGCTTCCAGCAGCAACATACTCAGCTTTAGTGGTTGACAGGGCTACTGACGCCTGCTTCTTGGTGAACCAGGACACAAGACAGCTCCCAAGGAAGTGGCATCCTCCTGAGGTGCTTTTTCGTTCAAGCTTGTCTTGTCCGTAGTCAGCGTCAGTGTATCCAATGAGTGTGAAGTCATGAGTGTTGGGATACTATAAACCTGCATTCACTGAGCCTTGCAAATATCTAAAGATTCTTTTTACAGCTATGTGATGAGATTCCTTAGGGTTAGATTGATATCTAGCACAATAACATACTGAGAACTGAATGTCCGGCCTACTAGCAGTTAAGTAAAGTAGAGAACCAATCATACCTCGGTACAATCTGCTATCTACTGACTTACCATTCTCATCAGCGCAGAGGACAGTGTCAGTGCCCATTGGAGTAGATATTGACTTACAATTCTCAAGTTCATACTTCTTCAATATATCCTTAGCATACTTAGTTTGACTGATGAAGATGCCATTTTTCCCTTGTTTGATTTGAAGTCCAAGGAAGAAGTTGAGTTCTCCCATCATTGACATTTCAAACTCAGTCTGCATCTGCTTACTAAATTCCTTGCACATTGACTCGTTAGTGGCACCAAAAATAATGTCATCAACATATATTTGAGCCAGCGGGGTATCTTTACCCTTCCTCTTAATGAATAAGGTTGTATCAGCTTTACCTCTGACATAATTTCTAGTCAGCAGGAAACTGGTCAGCCTCTCATACCAAGCACGTGGTGCTTTCTTGAGGCCATACAAAGCCTTTTTGAGCTTATAAACGTGGTTTGGGAATTTAGGATCCTCAAACCCTGGAGGCTGATTAACATAAACTTCCTCGTTTATAACTCCATTAAGGAATGCACTCTTAACATCCATTTGAAACAGTTTAAAGTTCATATAGCTTGCATATGCACATAAAATTCTAATAGCCTCTAGCCTTGCCACTGGGGCAAAGGTCTCACCGTAGTCAATACCTTCTTGCTGACTGTAGCCCTGAGCTACGAGTCTTGCCTTGTTTCTGACCACGTTCCCTTGTTCATCCAGCTTGTTGCGAAAGACCCATCTTGTTCCTATGGTCTTCTGGCTTCTTGGTTTTGGCACTAGATCCCATACTTCATTTCGTCTGAACTGATCAAGTTCTTCTTGCATTGCATTCATCCAGAATTCGTCATAGTCAGCTTCAGCGAAATTCTTTGGTTCCTGGATTGAGACGAATGCTACGTTGCTGAGGTATCTCCTGAGTTGATTTCTAGTCATCAGGGTATTCTCAGCGGCATCAAGAATAACACTCTCTGAGTGACCTCTTGGTATCCTAATCTCCTTTGGTAGATTGATGTCTTGCGCTAGTTGTGTTTCAACAATCTCTGCAGGTGTAGATTGGTCAGTGAAAGTAATTTGAGTTTCACTTTTACCTTTGGTCAGCCCTTGAGGGAATGACTCAGCGGCTGTTTCTTGGTCAGCGGGTGCTGAGTGTGGGTCATCCTCGGTCAGCGGCTGGTATCTACCTGCAGGGTTAGTTTCATCGAACTCAACATGTACTGACTCTTCTAAGACTTGAGTTCGTTTATTGAAAACTCTGTATGCTTTGCTGTTTGTTGAGTAGCCTAAAAAAATAGCCTCATCAGCTTTTGAGTCAAACTTAGCTAGGCTGTATTTAGTATTCAAGATGAAGCATTTACAACCAAAGGCACGAAAGTATCCAATGTTATTTCATCCTTTCCAAAGTTCGTAGGGGGTTTTCTTTAGTATAGGTCTAACTAGAGCCCTATTAAGAATATAGCATGTTGTGTTAACAGCTTCCCCCAAAAGTACTTTGGAAGCCTATGCTCACTCAGCATTGTCCTGACTATTTCAACCAAGGTTCTGTTTTTCCTTTCAATAACCCCATTTTGTTGAGGCGTTCTAGGAGAGAGAAATTATGGTCAATGCCGTTGGTTTCACAAAATTCAACAAACTGTTGGTTCTTGAATTCTCCACCATTATCACTTCGGATGTGAGCTAACTTAAGGTCTTTATCATTTTAAAGTTTTCTTACCAAATTTTAAAATGTCTCAAAGGTTTCATCCTTGCTACTCAGCAAGATGATCCAAGTGTACCGAGAAAAGTCATCTACAATGACCAAGGAAAATCTTCTTCCACCCAAGCTCAACGGCTGGACTGCACCGAAGAGATCCAAGTGTAGTAACTCTAATGGACGCTTAGTTGAGACAATGTTTTTACTATAAAAAGATTGTTTGGTTTGTTTTCCAGCTTGGCAAGCGTGGCATAATTGATCTTTTTCAAATTTGAGTTCTGGCAGTCCCTCAACTAATTGCTTTCTTGCTAATTTGGCCAGGAGGTCCATGCTTACATGACCAAGTCTCCTGTGCCATAGCCAGGAATTTTCTTCCTTTGACACTAAGCATACAGTTTTTGAAAACTTCTTTTCTAAGTTCAGCATAAAGACATTATCAATACGAGGGGCAGTTAGAATTAACTCATTTGTTTTACCCTCGAATATTTTACATCCAGTGTCATCAAATATAACTTTTCTCCCATTGTCACATAGCTGAGCTACGCTGAGTAAGTTATATTTGAGTCCGCTGACTAGGGAGACTGACTCAATAGTAGGATTACCACCAATGGTTCCTGACCCTACTATCTTACCCTTCTTGTTGTCTCCAAAACTTACACTTCCTCCTCGTTTACGCACAAACATGATGAACTGAGTTTCATCACCAGTCATATGCCTCGAGCATGCGCTGTCAATGTACCACATCTTTGACTTCTCAGCACACCTCAGGCTTACCTGCAATATAGCTAGTTGCTTTTAGGTACCTAATTCTTTTTGGGTCCTTGCTTGTTAGGTTCAACAGGTAAAGCATCGTATTTCATTTTATGACGACATACTTGGACAGTATGCCCATTCTTTCCACAGAAGTCACAGCTGACCTTCCGTTTAGAATGTTTCACTGACTGGTCAGCACCCCAGTGCTGAGCGTGCCAGCACACCTTTGTGGTGTGTCCTTTCTTCCCATAGAAGTCACACTGGACATTCCGCTGAGGATTCCATCTCTGCTGACTAGTACTTCAGTACTCAGTGTTTAGAGGAATATTTCTCTTATTCGGAACCTTAAGTTGGTTCTGAATTGATGTGACATCCTTTCTCAGTTTCTTAGAATCTGATTGGACCTGAGTGACAAATTTTTGCATAATTTCTACATTACTATGAAAAATTGAAGTGTCCTGGAGAATATATCGAAGGTCACTCAGTTTGACCTCCTCAACCTCGTCACATCGCCTGCTGAGTGCTCTAACCTTTTTATTACACTTTTTGACAAGTGTATAAAGGTCACTCAGGGCATTAACCATTTCATTTCTGGGCAAGGGTAGTGATATTACCTCAGTTGAGTGTTCCTCATCTTCAGATGCAATGGAGGGGTCAGCATGCTCAGAAACACAAGGCTCAGCAAGCTCATCTGCCATGAAGCAGATCTTTGCTGACTCAGTGGCATCAGCTTCAGATGATGATGAATCATCACTATCACTCCAGGTTGCCACCATTGCCTTCTTGCCATTCTTCCTTTCTTTCCTCAGTGTGGGACAGCTTGACTTGATATGGCCAGTTTGTTGACATTCAAAGCATGTAATGGGCTTTGAGCTGTCCTTCTTGTACTTGCTGTCGCTAGAGTCAGCTTTGTACTTATCAAACTTCTTGTAAGGATTCTTAGAATATTTTTCATTCTTTTTGAACAGCCTTTTCATCTTTCTAGTGAACATAGCCATTTCTTCATCGTCTGTTGAGCTCCCATCAGTGGAGTCAGCTTTCATGACAAGAGACTTTTGCTTCTTGTTTCAGACTTTTCCTTCACCTCGAAATTCTTCATTGAGATCTCATGGGTCAGCAGTGAGCCAATGAGTTCATCATACTTGTAGGTGGTTAAGTCTTGAGCTTACTCAACAGCAGTTTTCTTTGCTTGCCAGCTTTTAGGAAGACTCCTAAGAATCTTCTTGACTTGCTCTTCCTCAGTGAAGATCTTTCCAAGTCTCTTGAGCTCGTTGATGATGTTTGTGAACCTTGCGTTCATGTCAGAGATTCCTTCATCATCATTCATTTCAAACAGCTCGTACAACCTCATGTGCTGGTTGACCTTGGATTCCTTCACCTTGTTGGTTCCTTCATAGGTGACCTCCAGCTTCTTCCAAATCTCCTGCGCTAACTCACAACCTGAAATCTTGTTGTATTCTGCAGCATCTAACGCACAGTGAAGCATGTTTATAGCCGAAGCATGATTTTATAGCTTCTTGAGATCATCCTCTGTCCATCTAGTCTCAACTTTGACAACCGTTTGGCCATCAATAATTTCAACATGAACAAATGGGCCTTGGACTATAGATAGCCATGCGCTCATGTTAGTTGCCTGAATGAATTTTTTCATTCTATTCTTCCAAAAGGTATAGTTAGACCCGAAGAATAGAGGAGGCCGAGTTATGGACAGACCCTCAGGTAAAATCTGAGTTGTCAGATTTCCTAGGAGAAACCGAGTGCTGTTCTCAGCCATAGTGGGGATCAGCTCAAGGTAGTTAAACCTTGCACAGTGAGCTTTTAAGCTCTGATACCACTTGTTGGTCCCTTATAACGTGACAAGTTAGTTCCAAGGGGGGGATAGGAACTATTTAAAATTTTGTCCGTTAAGGCTGACTTATTTTCCTATGAAAAGGATTACACAGCGTCACTAAGTAGATTCAAGACACAAGCTTAGTCAACTTGTGACTAAGTCTGGTTCTTTACTTGAGTCAGGAAATAGCACTTAGAGTCTATTCCTGAACTTAGCTTCTTAGTAAACTTAACTCAGCGTAAGTTCTTTACTTAGTCAGTTTTCACAGCAAGCAATATATATTAAAGGAGTTTAAGGGTTAGAAAGATATTACTCAGCAGACTTATCCTGGTTCGGCCTCTCCGCCTACGTCCAGTCCCCGGAACTCATTCCGATCTTTTTGAATTCTCTATTGAGCTCTTTAAAGGTAGAGCACGAAACCTTTTACAAATAGAAGCTGAGTATAACAAGAGTACCTTCCTCTATACCTCTACTCACTCCTATATCTAGCGCTGAGTACTATAACCGAGTACTCAGCCTCTCCTTTCTATTCTTCTAGAATTGATAAAGTGTTTGTCCTAAACAACGATTGCTAAGACACTTTAGACGATTGGAAATCACTCTAGACTTTTACACAATAATATGGAAATTGGTGTAAGGTATTTTCTTTGCTTTTCTCACAGAATCTTCAAGTATGAATTTGGTCAGCGTTTCGACTACTTGAAGTTCTGCATCGATTGAAGCAAATGGATGGCCTTTATATAGTGACACTTGAGGCACCTGGTCATTTCGAATTTTGAAATAACCGTTGGAGGGAAACGGCTTCATGTCGTTGTCACTCTGGGCGTGCTCAGCGTCGTTGGCCAATAGGATTCACGCATCTTCTGTCTTCGTCTGTCTTCGTCAGAATGTTTCGACATTTAAGGAAAAGTCCACGAGACAGCTTTCTGCGCCTTCTGAACTTTTCCCAAAGTAGAAATACTTTGTCTAGAAGTTGAACATTGTCTGTCGCTGTCCAGACTGCTTTGTCGTCCAACTCAGCAGCTTCTACTTGAAGCTTTTGCCACAAAGGCTTCTCGATCCTTCTCTTGCTGGGTCGTCGTTTTAGTTGATACGGCTTCATTTTGAACTCTTAGGCCGAATGGTATTGATGTGTTGACTTGGGCTTGACTTCCACTTTATGGGCCTTTGGGCTTTTTAATCTCAATGTCTTATACACAATTGAACTCAACATTGAACAAACACATTAGTGTAATAAATCAAAGCATTTAAATTTAATGTGTTAGAATATTTTTATCATTACTTAAATAATTTTGTCAAATCAAAATCATGTGGAAAGCTGTTTCAACACCAAGTAGGGGCGAAATTTGTCGAAAGCATATATTACTGCAAGGAGCTGCTTTTCGGGAGTGGTATAGTTCTGTTGGGTCTCGGTTAATGTTTTTCTTGCATAATAGATAGGCCTGAACTTCTTCTCAATCCTCTGCCCAAGAATAGCTCCCACACATGTATCGCTAGCGTCACACATCATCTCAAACGGTTGTTCCCAGTCTGGTCCTGCCAGTATGGGCGAGTTGATCAGCTTGCCTTTCAACAGTTCAAAAGCTTCTAGACAGCTTGCATCAAATGAGAATTCTACATCTTTATGTAGCAAAGCTGACAAAGGTAGCGCGATCTTTTAGAAGTTTTTGATGAATCTTCGGTAGAACCCGGCATGTCCGAGGAAACTTCTCACATCCTTTACATTGGTTGGAACAGCCAGTTTCTCTATCACGTCTACCTTAGCTTTGTCTACTTTCATCCCCCTTTCAGAAATTTTATGCCCGAGGACGATTCCACCAGTAACCATGAAGTGGCATTTTTCCCAATTTAAGACTAAGTGGGTCTCCTTGCATCGCACAAGCACAGCCTCGAGGTTGCTCAGACAGTTCCCAAAAGAGTTACCATAAACAGAGAAGTCGTCCATGAAGATCTCCATAGTTTGCTCCACCATATCATGAAATATAGACATCATGCATCTTTGAAACGTGGTTGGGGCATTGCATAAACCAAATGGCATGCGCCTGTAGGCATATGTCCCATAAGGACACGTGAAAGTTGTCTTCTCTTGATCTTCACTGTGGATTCCAATCTGATTGTACCCTGAATATCTGGCAAGGAAGCAATAAAATGCATACCCTGCTAACCGTTCTAGCATCTGATCAATGAAGGGCAAAGGGAAGTGATCCTTCCTTGTGGCTTCATTTAGCTCCCGGTAATCCACACAAACACGCCATCCTGTTATGGTTCTCGTGGGGACCAACTCATCTTTCTCATTGAGAACCACTGTGGTTCCTCCTTTCTTTGGCACAACATGAACAGGGCTTGTCCATACACTATCGGAGATGGGGTAAATGATTCCGGCATCCAGCAGCTTGATCACCTCTTTTTGCACGACCTCCTTCATGTGGGGGTTCAGTCTGCGTTGTGGCTGGACAGATGGCTTGTTATCCTTCTCCATCAAAATTCTGTGAACACAGACTATTGGGCTAATACCCTTGATATCATCAATTTTCCATTCAATTTCATCCTTGTTTCTTCGCAGTACCTCCATGAGTTGAGCTTTCTGATCAGGAGTTAACTTTGAAGATATTATCACTGGGCTTCTGCTAGGTGGTTCTAGGAATGCATACTCGAGGTGTGAGGGTAAAGGTTTTCGTTCGGGTTTAGAAAGTGGCACAGTGGGTATTTCAGGTGGTTCTTGATGAGTGGGAACAGTAGGATCTAGAGGAGGTGTAGGCAAGTTGGATTCAATGGAACATCATGTTCCTTCACATAAGTTCACCTCTTCTCCCAAGAGAGTCTCCAGAGTGTCCTGTTCCTGTTCCTGCAAAGTGGAAAGAATTTGGAAATCATCTAAAAAACATCATGTGTCATCACTAGTGTTAGCTCGTCTCATCGCCTCATTCATTTTGAAAATGATTTCCTCCCCATTAATTCTCAAGAATAGTTGTCCCTCTCCCACATCTATCAATGCTTTACATGTTGCTAAGAACGGTCTACCTAGGATAATAGGAACATGCAGGTCCTCATCGATGTCCATTATGATGAAATCAACTGGCAAAATGAATTTTCCTACTTTGACCAACACATCTTCCACTACTCCCCTAGGGTAACATACTGACCGGTCAGCCAACTGAATGGACATTCTGATTGGTTGTGGTTCTCCTAGTCCTAGCTTAGCATACACAGAATAGGGCATAAGGTTTATGCTAGCTCCTAGGTCACATAGTGCATTTTCAATATTTAACTTGCCAATTGAACAAGGAATAGAAAAACTCCCTGGATCTTTTAGCTTTTTCGAAAGCTGTTGCTTGTTCTGGAGTATTGAAGAACAGTCCCTGTTTAGTTGGATCATTGAGATGTTTTCCAACTTTTTCTTGTTTGACAAGATATCTTTCAAGAATTTTGCATATGACGGCATCTGGGCGAGTGCTTCCACAAAGGGAATGTTGATATGCAATTTCCTCAAGGTGTCTAGCACCTTAGAATTTTTTCCTTCCAGCTTCTTGTTTATCAACCTTGTCGGATAAGGTACATGTGGAACATAGGGGGGAGGTGGTTGGTACTTCTCTCCTTGTTCCTCTTTGTCTTGATCGATGGTTGATTCTACCCCGACGGGTTCTTTTTGACCTGGAACAACTTGTTTCTTATATCCCTCAGCATTTAGAGAGGTCCCTGCACACTTAGCATTTGCATCAGTAGATAAGATTGGTTGAGTTTGCTTACCAGATCTCAGAGTGATGGCCATGACATCTCCTTTGGGGTTTGGTTCTGTGTTACTTAGCATTATCCCTTTTCCTTTTGATGTGGAAGCAGCGAGTTGATGGACCTGTGTCTCCAGATTTTTAATTGACGCTTGTGTCTGTTTCATGAACCGCATCATCATTGTCTTCATGTCTGGTTCTATATCTTCCTTGGGTGGAGCAGGTTGTTTATAATGCTGCTGAGGTTGCCTCTGGTAGTGTCCACCCTGTTGTTGCTGATACCTTGGTTGTTCTTGTTGATTAGGCTGCCATGTCCATCCGAAATTAGGATGATTTCTTGTGGTCGGGTTATAGGTGTTTGAGTAGGGGTTTGGTAGGTTTCTCTGATTATACCCCGCATAATCACATTCTCCCTGTTCACCTTTTCCTTGTTTAACTCCAAGGCAGTTGATGTTGAAATGATGCCCTCCACAAAAATCACATATATCATTGAACGGTGGTTCGTTGTGAATCGATGATACATTTATCTTGCCGAGCTGTCGCACAAGCTGTTCCACCTGGCTAGTTAGTTTTGACACAACATCATCGTTCCCCGCTCTTTTTCCTTCACTTCTGACGGAGTGCCAATTATAGCTCGTGCTCACTACTCTCTCAATAAGGTCATACAAGGCTTGTGGTTCAAGATCTTCAGGGTTACCATTGGCAATGGATTCAATCTGGATTTTATAAATGTTAGTGACTCCATTGTAAAAGTTTTGCACTTGCATCCACATGGGGATGCCATGATTGGGTACCCTTCTCAATAGTTCCTTGTACCTTTCCCATGCCTCGGCTAAGGATTCATCCTCTTCTTGTACGAAATGGGATACCTCATTTCTGAGTTTAATGGCCTGTCTAGTTGGAAAATATTTCATCAGAAAAGCGCTGGCCATTTCTTCCCAAGTGGTGATTGTCCATGGCTGTAAGTTCTTTAACCAGTTCTTTGCTTTGTCTCTGAGAGAAAAAGGGAACAACTTTAGCCTGATCACATTATCGGAAATGCCTCGGTTTGATCTGAAAGTGTTGAACAGTGTGATGAATTCCTGGATATGCCCGTTTGGATCTTCCAACTGATATCCATTGAATTGTACAGCTGCCGGCAACATTTGTATCATAGATGCTTTTGTTGGTCCCTTATAACGTAACAAGTTAGTTCCAGGGGGGGATAGGAACTATTTAAAATTTTGTTCGTTGAGGCTGACTTCTTTTTCTTAGAAGAAGGTTTACACAGTGCGCTGAGTGAACTTGAGACACTAGCTTAGTCAACTGGTGACTAAGTCAGCTTCTTTCTTTGAGTCAGGGGATAGCACTTGAGTCTATTCCTGAACTCAGATACTCAATGCACACAACTCAGCATGACCTCTTAGTCAGTTTTTAAGCAAGCAATATATATATATATATATATATATATATATCAAGGGAGTTTAAGGTTAGAAAGATGTTACTCAGCAGATTTATCTAGGTTCGGCCTCTATGCCTACGTCATGTCCCCGGAACACGTTCCGAGCTTTCGAATTCTCTACTAAGCTCTTTAAAGGTAGAGCACCAAACCTTTTACAACTAGAAGCTGAGTATAATAAGAGTACCTTCCTCTATACCTCTGCTCACTCCTATTCTACCGTTGAGTACTATAACCGAGTACTCAACCTCTCCTTTCTATTTCTAGAATTGATAACAAGATTGTCCTAAACAACAATTGCTAAGACACTTTAGATGATTGGAAATCACTCTAGACTTTTACACAATAATCTGGAAATTGGTGTAAGTATTTTCTTTGCTTTTTCTCACAGAACTTCAAGTGTGAATTTGGTCAGCGTAGTGGCTAGTTGAAGATCTGCATCGAATGAAGCAACTGAAAGGCCTATTTATAGTGACACTTGAGGCATTCGGTGATTTCAAATTTCGAAATAACCGTTGGAGGGAAACGGCTTCATGTCGTTGTCACTCAGTCTGCTTCAGTGCCGTTGGCCAATCAGATTCTTGCATCTTCTGTCTTTGGTCAGTTTTGAGCAGCTTTTAGTCAGTCCAGCAGAATGTCTCTCCTTTTATGGCAAAGTTAACCAGACAGCTTTCTGTGTCTTCTGAACTTTACCTGAAGTGGAAATACTTTGTCTGGAAGTTGCTCTTGCTCAGCTGGTGTCTTGTACTCTTTGTCGTTCAACTCAGCAGCTTCGTTCCGAAGTAGTCAAGGAAGGTCTTCTTGATCCTTCTCATGCTGAGCTGCGTTTTATCAACAACAACGACGTTTTGCTTGCACGGGCCGAGTGGTCTTGATCTGTTTTGACTTGGGCCTTTGACTTTCTTTTGGGCCTTTAGCCTTTTAATATTTGTGTCTTATCAACAAGTAACTTAACATTGAACAAACACATTAGTGTAATAAATCAAAGCATTTAAACTTAGTGTGTTTAGAATATTTTTTAATCATATACTTCAATAATTTTGTCAAATCAAAATCATGTGGAAAGGTGTTTCAACAAACTCCCCCATTTTGATGTTGGCAAAACTATTTAGTGAAGAACTCAGTGTTGAGCTCCCCCATGATAGTTGACCTTTTGTAACTTAATAAACTCCCCCATAAGGGTTGAGCTACTGACTCATTTTTACTCTAAACATTTTAAGGTTTAATTGAGTAATCCCTAGGTCAGTGTTTAGATAAGGGTCAACTCATGGAACATATTCTATTAACTCAGTTTTAAGCGGAAGATTTAACTATCAGAGAGCGCTGAGTATATTGTTGTTCAATGAGTCTTATAAGATAGTGTTTTATAGCATGCAAGACAGTGTTAACAGCATTAAATGATAAACAGTTGATGTATTTGAAGATACAAAACATACAACATAATAACTCAGCATCACATAAGATTGTAATCAAGTTGAATAATAATGCAGGCATTGTATTGAGTTTAAAGTAGTTAGCATACATAAAAATAAACATAGAAGATAAAACTAATAAGTTGAGTCTTGCTAGTTCTATTTCTTTTTGCTCTTAGGCTTTTGCTGACTACTCCCAACAGCATCCTCTTGCTGAGTTCTTCTAGCTTGTTCTTTCTCCCCCGTTTTGGCAGCATCGGGGGGAGGAGGAGGCCTGAAGGAGCTTGTTTGGACAGCTTCAGTAATTTTAGCTGACATGTTCTTAAGCTTGAGGGTGCTTGCATTTATGCCATAAAAAATAATGATACCCTCTTCCAGTACATCTTTATCAACCTCGATGTTGGATGAGCTGAGCATGCTTAGCACATATTCTTGCGATTTGCCTACCCAAGTGATGGTGTCCGTTAGCACAGCAAATGCTTGATGAAACATTCTCAGCAATGCTGTGTCATAGTACTGACGCTGGACGTTGGAATGATGTATATGGGTGAAGGTACGTTGTGAGTACTGGAGAATTTCATTCTGCTTTAGTTGGTCAGTTTCCATCTCTTCCTTGTTTAGATTCAGCAAGCGAACAACTTAGCCGATCTGCTCAACTGAGCATTGAGAGTAAGAAGAAAACTGATGATTGGTCTTTTCTTGCTCAGTCTTAAGCTGGGTGAATAATTGCTGAACTTCGGCAGAAGTTGCATACCCGGAGTTTGCAGCTGACAAGGCTTGGAATTGTCCCTGAAGGGAGTTGATATGTTGAACCATGGTCAGCTGGAGTTCAGCCAGCTTTGTTATGGACTCCTGCCTTGGTTATTGAGCTTGGATATTGGTCACCACACTCAGCAGGTCTTTTAGATCTCGAACCTCATTGAGAACTTGAGTGACTTGTGAGAGCTGAGTGGACTCATTATCGGCAAATCCAGCAGTAGTTTCTGAGGTCTGATGAAGGTCTTGAATCAAGGCCTGCGCCGAGTTAATGATCCTTCTACCAGACTCAGTGGCAGTGAGATAGTTGAATGATCTTTCATCAGTTTCACCAGTTGGTGGAGGTGTTAGGTTTAATTCAACATTTGAAGTGCCAACAGGTTCAGTGACTGATCTTGGTGTGTCAATCTGCGCTTGTTCTGTTGGTTTGGGAAGTGATTGAACAGCAGTATTGATGATAGGTTCAAAGTCAGGCTGAAGCTGACTTGTTGGTGAAGGTTGGATAGTTTCAGTGCTGCTTGGGGCAGGAATTTCAGTATTCAGCTGAGGACTAGGTTCAGTAGTGACATCGAGAACTTGCTCGGTGTTGGTCGGATTGTCAGAAGCATTTAAGTCAGCTTGTTCCTGTGGAAGAGAAACAGAGGCTTGCTTTTCGGTTTGCTCTGGGAGAGAAGTAGAAGTTTTTCTGAAGAACTTTAGCTTGATACGTGAAGGATCAGGGGTCAGCTCAGGTTGGCTTTCAGTGAAGTCCAAAACTGTAGTCTGATGTGCCTTTACAAGTCTTCTTCTTTTTCCCTGAGTTCTTGGAGGAGTGGGATCAGCATGAATTGAATGAGATGGAGAAAGTTCTCCCTGATCAGTATTGAGCTGTTCTGTGTGCGCAGCTTCTTCGTCTGCAGCCAACTCAGTGTTAGTTGGCTCAGCATCTTCCTCTTCACATTCTGACTCAGTGTCATCCTGACCACTTTCTTCGTCAGATTGTTCTTGCTCATCATCCTGCTCTTCTTCCTCTAATTCTTCTTCAAGCTGTTCTATGAACTGATCATCTAGTTCAACTTCATCGTTCTGTTGCTCAGGGTCAACGCCTTGACTCTGGGCATAATGAGAGTTGATGGGTACGAAGAAGGTAGTGGGTAGAGCATCAATTGGACTTAACTCCGAAGAGTTCTTCTGTTTCTTACTCAGTGATTCCTCATCAGCGTCTGCTCTTTCTTCTGCCTCAGGCACATCTTGCCTAGGTCTTTTCTCAGCTGACTTGGGCTCAGCTTGACCTTGCTGGGACTGAGCATCTGTTCCTTTGGATACAACCCTCAGTTTCTTTGGAGGAGGAACATCTCCCTTAGAGGTGCTTAGCACAGCTTTCCTCTTCCTGTCAGCGGGGGCCTTAGTTCTTTTGCTCTTTTTAACCACTGTTCCCTCAACGGTCGGATCAGCAGCACCTTTTGCTTTCTTGATTGGCTGATTAAACTTCAAAGCAAATAGGGTAGCGGCAGTAATCTCTGATCCTTGGGCCTTAGTTTCTCCCGATAGGTCCACTTGGTGGTCCAGGAGGATTTTGGTGATGAGTGAGCCCAGCCTTAGAGTTCCAGTGCTCCTTTGAAAGCCAACGATTAAGAATATTGGTATGTTGATGGGCTTGTAGGTCAGCATATGCCATATGAAGCATTGCTCAAAGTTTGTTGCTGAGCTGGTGCAATTTATCTTCGGGTAGATATAATTGGCCAGCAGGTAGTGTGCCATCTTTTGGTGTTGGCCCATTGAAGTACTGGAGATTTCTCCAGCATGGCCAGTAGGTTTGCAGAACGTAGTGGAATACCCAGTGATGTCCTGATCTCCAGACTTCCTAAGGATGGCTCCTTCATTCTTGAGTTTTAGAAGGCTGGCTAGGTAGGTGGGATTGATGAAGATGGTTTTATCCTTCACCTTGGTGACTAAACGGTCCTGGTTGTCATCAGCGACACGAAGGTTGTGGTAGAATTCCCTCACCATGTCAGGGTAGGTAGGATCTCTTATTGAGAACAGCTCGGTCCAGCCATTCTTTGAGATCCACTCACAGAATGGTTGCTCTTTTTCCACAAATTCGTTCGATAACCACCTTGAGTAGTCAATTTTGTATTCCCTGATGTTCTCATAGACCCTGATATATTTTCGTTGCTTAGGTTTCTTCCCTTTGGAGGAGGTACCTTATTCAGTCTGGGTTTTCTTGCTCGGCGTGGTAGCTTTGGTTTGATCATGCTGGGTAGGAGGTTTAGGGTTTCCAACAGATTGGTGACCGGCATCGAAGATGTTTACAGAGACGTTCGTCATTTTCGCAGAGAAGATTTGAAGGTTTTGAAGTTTTTAAGATAAAGTATTAATGGCAGAGAATTCTGTAAGCGTAAAGAAATAAAGGTGGGGATTTGCCCACTATTTATAGAGGTGAGAGATGGATCTTATCGAATCCATGTGTCAGTTTTGCCCTTGGGATATTCAACCGACAAGAATCCTGGCATTTATGACACATTCGGTGCATACGTCATCCTAGGTGGCTATACGCGTGCTTTTGCATTCAATGCAACGGATCAATTTACTCAGTGTGAGAATCCTAATCGTTCTATATTCTGAGTAGTCAGTTTTATACAAACAGATGGTTTAAGTAATTGGTTGCTCAGTTTGAGATAACTACTCAGTGCGCATATTTGCTCAACATGTGATATTCATTCATTTAATATTAAACACTCAGCATACATCTATTCATTCAGCAAGTAATAGCATAAATCATTCAGCATGATAATTCACTCAGCATGAATATATATTTAGAACTGGAATTTACTGAAGAGGATTAAACATACCAATGGCTTCTCTCAGTATGCTGAACTGCTCACGAGCCAGTGGCTTCGTGAAGATATCCACAAGCTGCTCATTCTTTGGGACATAGGTCAGCTTGATCTCACCCTTGAGTACATGGTCTCTAATGAAGTGATGTCTGATGCTGACATGCTTCATCCTGCTGTGCTGAATTGGGTTCTTTGATAGATCAATTGCACTTTTGTTGTCACATTTGACCTCAATTGTCTTTGTTTGAACACCATAGTCTTCAAGCTGTTGCTTAATCTATATGACTTGAGCAACACAGTTTCCAGCAGTAATGTACTCAGCTTCAGTGGTGGACAGGGCTACCGACGCCTGCTTCTTGCTGAACCAGGATACAAGACAGCTCCCTAGGAAGTGGCATCCTCCAGAGGTGCTTTTTCGTTCAAGCTTGTCTCGTCCATAGTCAGCGTTAGTGTATCCAACGAATGTGAAATCATGCGTGTTGGGATACCATAAACATGCGTTCACTGAGCTTTGCAAATATCTAAGGATTCTTTTTACAGCTATGTAATGAGATTCCTTAGGGTTAGATTGATATCTAGCACAGTAGCATACCGAGAACTGAATGTCCGGTCTACTCACTGTTAAGTAAAGTAGAGAGCCAATCATACCTCTGTACAATTTGCTGTCTACTGACTTACCATTCTCGTCAGCGCATAGGACAGTGTCAGTGCCCATAGGAGTAGATATTGGCTTGCAATTCTCAAGATCATATTTCTTCAATATCTCCTTGGCATATTTAGCTTGACTGATGAAGATGCCATTCTTTCCTTGTTTAATTTGAAGTCCAAGGAAGAAGTTGAGTTCTCCCATCATTGACATTTCAAACTCAGTCTGCATTTGTTTGCTAAATTCCTTGCACATTGACTCGTTAGTTGCACCAAAAATAATATCATCAACATAAATTTGAGCTAGCAGGGTATCTTTCCCCTTTCTCTTAATGAATAAGGTTGTATCAGCTTTGCCTCTGACATAATTTCTAGTCAGCAGGAAACTGGTCAGCCTTTCATACCAAGCACGTGGTGCTTGCTTGAGGCCGTACAGAGCCTTTTTGAGTTTATAAACGTGATTTGGGAACTTAGGGTCCTCAAACCCTGGAGGTTGGTTAACATAAACTTCCTCGTTTATAACTCCATTAAGAAATGCACTCTTAACATCCATTTGAAATAATTTAAAGTTCATATAAGATGCATATGCACATAAGATTCTAATAGCCTCTAGCCTTGCCACTGGGGCAAAGGTCTCACCATAGTCAATACCTTCTTGCTGACTGTAGCCCTGAGCTACAAGTCGCACTTTGTTCCTGACTACGTTCCCTTGTTCATCCAGCTTGTTGCGGAAGACCCATCTTGTTCCAATGGTCTTCTGACTCCTTGGATGTGGTACTAGCTCCCATACATCATTTCTTCTGAATTGATCAAGTTCTTCTTGCTTGGCGCTCATCCAGAATTCATCGTCCTCAGCTTCAGCGAAGTTCTTTGGTTCCTGAACTGAGACGAAGGCTATGTTGCCGAGGTATCTCCTGAGTTGATTTCTTGTCATCAGGGTATTCTCAGCGGCATCAAGAATAGCACTCTTTGAGTGTCCTCTTGGTATCCTTATCTCCTTTGGTAGGTTGATGTCTTGTGCTGTCTGTGTTTTAATAATCTCTGCAGGTGTAGACTGGTCAGTGAAAACAATTTGAGGTTCACTTTTACCTTTGGTCAGCCCTTGAGGAAATGACTCAGCGGCTGTATCTTGATCAGCAGGTACTGAGTGGGGATCATCCTCAGTCAGTGGCTGATATCTTCCTGCAGGGTTAGTTTCGTCGAACTCAACATGTACTGATTCTTCTAAAACTTGAGTTCGTTTATTGAAAACTCTGTATGCTTTGCTGTTTGTTGAGTAGCCTAAAAAGATAGCTTCATCAGCTTTTGAGTCAAACTTAGCTAGGCTATCTTTGGTATTTAATATAAAACATTTACAGCCAAAGGCACGAAAGTATCCAATATTGGGCTTTCGTCCTTTCCAAAGTTCGTAGGGAGTTTTCTTTAGTATAGGTCTAACAAGAGCCCTATTAAGAATATAGCACGCTGTGTTGACAGCTTCTCCCCAAAAGTACTTTGGAAGCCTATGCTTACTCAGCATTGTCCTGACTTTTTCAACCAAGGTTCTGTTCTTCCTTTCAACAACCCCATTTTGTTGAGGCGTTCTAGGAGCAAAAAAATTATGGTCAATGCCGTTGGTTTCACAGAATTCAACAAACTGTTGGTTCTTGAATTCTCCACCATTATCACTTCGGATGTGAGCCAATTTTAGGTCTTTGTCATTTTCAAGTTTTCTTACCAAATTTGAAAATGTCTCAAAGGTCTCATCCTTGCTACTCAGCAAGATGATCCAAGTGTACCGAGAAAAGTCATCTACAATGACCAAGGAAAATCTTCTTCCACCCAAGCTCAGCGGCTGGACTGGACCGAAGAGATCCAAGTGTAGCAACTCTAATGGACGCTTAGTTGAGACAATGTTTTTACTATGAAAGATTGTTTGGTTTGTTTTCCATCTTGGCAAGCGTGGCATAATTGATCTTTTTCAAATTTAAGTTCTGGCAGTCCCTCAACCAATTGCTTTCTTGCTAATTTGGCCAGGAGGTCCATGCTTACATGACCAAGTCTCATGTGCCATAGCCAGGAATTTTCTTCCTTTGACACTAAGCATACAGTTTTTGAAAACTTTTTCTCTAAGTTCAGCATGAAGACATTATCAATACGAGGGGCAGTTAAAATTAACTCATTTGTTTTACCCTTGAATATTTTACATCCAGTGTCATCAAATATAACTTTTCTCCCATTGTCATATAGCTGAGCTACGCTGAGTAAGTTATATTTGAGTCCGCTGACTAGGGAGACAGACTCAATAGTAGGATTACCTCCAATGGTTCCTGACCCTACTATCTTACCCTTTTGTTGTCTCCAAAACTTACGCTTCCTCCTCGTTTACGCTCAAATGTGATGAACTGAGTTTCATCACCAGTCATATGCCTCGAGCATGCGCTGTCAATATACCACATTTTTTACTTCTCAGCACACCTCAGGCTTACCTGCAATGTAACTAGTTACTTTTAGGTACCCAATTCTTTATGGGTCCTGGCTTGTTAGGTTCAACAGGTAAAGCATCATATTTTATTTTATGGCGACATACTTGGATAGTATGGCCATTCTGTGGGTAAATTTCATCAATGGTGTATAACCTTTGCCCAATTTCACACTTTGGTGTACAACCTTCAATTTGTCTCACTAATATGTACGAACTTATAGGTGACCTCCCACTATGGTGTATAGCAGGTAAAAATGACCGGTCAATGCTCAGTCAACGCGCCACCTCAGCTTTCACCGGTCAAAAAGTCAAAAAAATTCAACCATTTAATATAAAATTACTTCTATGCCCCTATCTCTATATCTATTCATCTTCTTCCCTTCCTTTCTTCTGTATCTTCAAATTTCTCTAAGTAACAGAGCCTTAGTTGGAAAACTGGTAAATCTTTAAACTTGTGATGGTGTTTATGCTGGAGAATTAGGGATTGCTAAAGAATTGGGGAAATTAACCCAATTGCAAAAACTTGTTGTAAAACGAGTTACTGAAGATCATGCTTCTGAGCTTTCTGCAGCTATTATGAAAATGGAGAATTTTGTTTCCCTTTCATTAGAAGCAGAGGAAGCAGATCAAGTTCGAGTCTTTTGCCAGAATTTGAAGCCTTTTCTCCTCCGCCTCTTATTGAAGAGGTGATTTTATCAGGTGGGTTAATTGAAATCCTAATTGGGTTTTCGCCATTAGAGAACTGAAAATACTGAGTTTATCGGATTCTAATTTGTTGAATTCGATTTCAATGCTTCAATTTATTGGGAAGCATCTTGCTCTCTACAATGCCTGCAAGACAAAGATTATTGGTAGAGGCGAGAATGGTGGTTTTCCGAAACTGGAAAGTCTGAATGTTTTAACACTTGAAGAATTGAGCTTGATGCCATCGTATAATAATTTAGGAAGAAGATTGAAAGGTGAAGAGAATTACAAGATCAAGCACATTCCCAATGTTATAATTCGTGATCTATATCGAACACTTTCACCATTTTCTTTTCTTTTTTATTTTGAGTTTTTGATTTTTTTTAAGAAATAAAATTTATATTAAGTGTTTTGATTTTAATTTTTTTTTGACTTTTTGACCGGTCAAAGCTGAGGTGGCGCGTTGACCGAGCGTTGACCGGTCATTTTTACCTGATGTACACCGTAGTGGGAGGTCACCTATAAGTTCGTACATATTAGTGAGACAAATTGAAGGTTATACACCAAAGTGTGAAATGAGGCAAATGTTATACACCATTGATGAAATTTACCCCCATTCTTTCCACAGAAGTCACAGCTGACCTTCCGTTTAGGATGTCTCACTGACTGGTTAGCACCCTAGTGCTGAGCGTGCCAGCACACCTTTGTGGTGTGTCCTTTCTTCCCACAGAAGTCACACTGGACATTCCACTGAGGATTCCATCTCTGCTGACCAGTACTTCGGTACTGAGTATTCAGAGGAATATTTCTTTTGTTTGGAACCTTTAGTTGGTTCTAAATAGATGTGATGTCCTTTCTCATTTTCTTAGAATCTGATTGGACCTCAGAGACAAACTTTTGCATAATTCCAATATTACTATGCAAATCTGAGTTGTCCTGAAGAAGATATCGAAGGTCACTCAGTTTGACCTCCTCAACCTCGTCACATCACCTGCTGAGTGCTCTAACCCTTTTATTACACTTTTTGACAAGTGTGTAGAGGTCACTTAGGGCATTAACCATTTCATTTCTGAGCAAGGGTAGCGATATTACCTCAGTTGAACGTTCCTCATCGTCAGATGCAATGGAGGGGTCAGCATGCTCAGAAACACATGGCTCAGCAAGTTCGTCAGCCATGAAACAAATCTTTGCTGACTCAGTGGCATCAGCTTCAGATGATGATGAATCATTACTATCACTCCAGGTTGCCACCATTGCCTTCTTGTCATTCTTTCTTTCTTTCCTCAGTGAGGGACAACTTGACTTGATATGGCCAGTTTGATGACATTCAAAGCATGTAGGCTTTGAGCTGTCCTTCTTGTACTTGATGTCGCTGGAGTCAGCTTTGTACCTATCAAACTTCTTATAAGGCTTCTTAGAATATTTGTCATTCTTTATGAACAACCTTTTCATCTTTCTGGTAAACATAGCCATCTCTTCATCGTCTGTTGAGCTCCCATCAGTGGAGTCAGCTTTCATGACAAGAGACTTTTGCTTATTGTCTTCAGACTTTTCCTTCACTTCGAAATTCTTCATCGAGATCTCATGGGTCAGCAGTGAGCCAATGAGTTCATGATACTTATAGGTGGTTAAGTCTTGAGCTTCCTCAACAGCGGTCTTCTTTGCTTTCCAGCTTTTAGGAAGACTCCTAAGAATCTTCTTAACTTGTTTTTCCTCAGTGAAGATCTTTCCAAGTCTCTTGAGCTCGTTGATGATATTTGTGAATCTTGCATTCATGTCTGAAATCCCCTCATCATCGTTCATTTCGAACAGCTCGTACAATCTCATATGCTGGTTCACCTTGGATTCTTTCACCTTGTTGGTTCCTTCGTAGGTGACCTCCAGCTTCTTCCAGATCTCCTGCGCTGACTCACAACCTGAAATCTTGTTGTATTCTGCAGCATCTAGCGCACAGTGAAGCATGTTTATAGCCGAAGCATGATTTTGTAGCTTCTTGAGATCATCCTCTGTCCATCTGGTCTCAGATTTGACAACCGTTTGGCCATCAACAGTTTCAACAGGAACAAATGGGCCTTGGACTATAGATAGCCATGCACTCATATTTGTAGCTTGAATGAAATTCTTCATCCTATTCTTCCAGAAGGTATAGTTAGACCCGAAGAATAGGGGAGGCCGAGTTATGGACAGACCCTTAGGTAGAATCTGAGTTGTCAGATTTCCTGGGAGAAACCGAGTGCTATTTTCAGCCATAGTGGGGATCAGCTCAAGGTAGTTAAACCTTGCACAGTGAGCTTTTAGGCTCTGATACCACTTGTTGGTCCCTTATAACGTAACAAGTTAGTTCCAAGGGGGAGGGGGATAGGAACTATTTAAAATTTTGTTCGTTGAGGCTGACTTCTTTTTCTTAGAAGAAGGTTTACACAGCGCGCTGAGTGAACTTAAGACACTAGCTTAGTCAACTGGTGACTAAGTCAGCTTCTTTCTTTGAGTCAGGAGATAGCACTTGAGTCTATTCCTGAACTCAGATACTCAATGCACACAACTCAGCGTGACCTCTTTACTTAGTCAGTTTTTAAGCAAGCAATATATATATCAAGGGAGTTTAAGGTTAGAAAGATGTTACTCAGCAGATTTATCCAGGTTCGGCCTCTATGCCTACGTCCTGTCCCCGGAACACGTTCCGAGCTTTCGAATTCTCTACTAAGCTCTTTAAAGGTAGAGCACCAAACCTTTTACAACTAGAAGCTGAGTATAACAAGAGTACCTTCCTCTATACCTCTACTCACTCCTATTCTACCGTTGAGTACTATAACCGAGTACTCAGCCTCTCCTTTCTATTTCTAGAATTGATAACAAGATTGTCCTAAACAACAATTGCTAAGACACTTTAGATGATTAGAAATCACTCTAGACTTTTACACAATAATCTGGAAATTGGTGTAAGTATTTGCTTTGCTTTTTCTCACAGAACTTCAAGTGTGAATTTGGTCAGCGTAATGGCTAGTTGAAGATCTGCATCGAATGAAGCAACTGAAAGGCCTATTTATAGTGACACTTGAGGCATTCGGTGATTTCAAATTTCGAAATAACCGTTGGAGGGAAACAGCTTCATGTCGTTGTCACTCAGTCTGCTTCAGTGCCGTTGACCAATCAGATTCTTGCATCTTCTGTCTTTGGTCAGTTTTGAGCAGCTTTTAGTCAGTCCAGCAGAATGTCTCTCCTTTTATGGCAAAGTCAACCAGACAGCTTTCTGTGTCTTCTGAACTTTACCTGAAGTGGAAATACTTTGTTTGGAAGTTGCTCTTGCTCAGCTGCTATCTTGTACTCTTTGTTGTTCAACTCAACAGCTTCGTTCCGAAGTAGTCAAGGAAGGTCTTCTCGATCCTTCTCATGCTGAGCTGCGTTTTATCAACAACGACGACGTTTTGCTTGCACGGGCCGAGTGGTCTTGATCTGTTTTGACTTGGGCCTTTGACTTTCTTTTGGGCCTTTAGCCTTTTAATATTTGTGTCTTATCAACAAGTAACTTAACATTGAACAAACACATTAGTGTAATAAATCAAAGCATTTAAACTTAGTGTGTTTAGAATATTTTTTAATCATATACTTCAATAATTTTGTCAAATCAAAATCATGTGGAAAGGTGTTTCAACAGCTTTCACCTCAAACATGTTGTTGCCTTCGTTGGGCAACACGATGCACGACGAATGTCCTTCTGTGGTTAGTCTCGAATAATCTCTAATTCTCATAATTGGAGGGTTGTTATTTTCTCCTTCTTCTTCCTGATTTTGGATTGGTTGTTCGGGTGGTACCCTTCCAGCCATCCTTCTTTCTCTTTGTCTTGTACGTCGAGCTCCCGCTCGGTTTCGTCTACACGTTCTCTGTAATTCAAGATCGATAGGAAAAACAGGAGGTCCAGCTCTGCGCATAAACAATTAGAGAACTCCTTCTGGCTGCACTATTTAGCAAACAGATTAAAAACACCTTGTTTCATAGAAAATTTTATGTAAATTTTGTTGCTTTCAATCCCCGGCAACGGCGCCAAAAACTTGTTGTCCTCAGAAGAGACTCTAGCAAGTGCACTAGATACAAGTAATAAAGTGATAAGTCGAGTATCGTCTCCACAGGGATTGAGAATCAAAGCTTACTAGAAAAACGTTGTAGAACAAGGTGTTCGTTATGTGTGACTTCTTTATAGTGATGAGTGTTGAGAAATGTTGAAAACTAGTGACTAGACAAATGAGTTTACGTATAAAGATGATTACTTGGGAATGATAAACAGGTAGAACAGGCTAAGCACAGTGGAACAGGTTACCTTAAGTTCCTAAACAGCCTAATCAGTCATGAATGACGCAAATGAAGCCAAGGTTTCTGCCTTAAAGCTCACTTAAGTCAACTCTCATGTGTTCTTAAGATTCTAAGACTTACTAAAACCCACAGCGTCCTAAAGGCTTGTTCTTTCTTGCATTAAGATCGAAGCAGCATTTCAAAAGAGAAAACCCTTGATACAACCACCTAACATGTCTGCTTCGGGGTTGGATGCTTGATAGACAGTTCAGTGAAGATGAAAGTAGTGTCCTATCATTCATCTAACACAAGTATAGATGCATAAGCATGGAAATATAAATCCTCATCAAACACTTCATAAATTAACATCATTCATTCATTAATAGACTTAAGAAACTTACATCACCGGCCCCAACTGGCCGAGCCTATTCAAAAAGGACTACTCACTCATACAGGCGAGTGAGCAATCTGCTGGTTCAAAGCTTTGAAACTCCATCTATGGAGTTTCTTTTCTTCCGGTGCAAAAGTCTATATTTTTCTTTAATAAAGAGTGTGATCCCTTTCCTTTTGTCACTCTATCTATTTAAAGGGAAGGCTAGGGTTAATACGGTACTAAAAGTATCCGCACAAAATATTACAATCCCAAGTCAATTGTTCACAAATCTAAAATACTAAAAGTAGAGAAGATCATTTTGACCCTTGAACACTCAAGGGTCGAGCTTTCATTTCATCCTGTTGCTTCTAGACTGCACTTATCCACCTTTCTGGTGGCCTAACCGTTTATGCCAAAATTCAGCCTTACTTTCAACAACATATGAAATTAAAGATAAAGCGCTAGGAATAGAAAATTACAATGGAAATAATCTGCCCACTTTAGGTCCCCTCGCGATCACCTTCCCTGACACCTGATCCTGCACAACACAACCATCACGAGAGAAATGCACGTTACAATTATTATCCACCATTTGACCAAATGAAGGAGAAACAAACGCATTGTGAAAAGAAGGTCCAATATCAGTAATGGGAAGATCATTGCCATTAGCAACATGTATATTTTGTGTCCCAGTATATTTCCGAAGATTTTGTAAAAAATGGGAAGAGCCAGTCATGTGATTAGATGCGCCAGAATCAACAAGCCGACAAGAAAGAACATTTTTACCTTGCCATTGAAGATTTAGAGCAGAAAATGCTGATAAAATCATTTGTTGGACCATCTCTGGAGTGAAAGTATATTGGCTAGCAGTGGGATATGGTGCAGATGGAGGTATAGCTCCACGATCACCCGGAACAACAACTTGTAACCCTCTAATTCGATGGTTTTCTGGATGAGTTGAACAATATTTTATAATATGCCCAGTCTGTTTACAATAATTGCAAAATTTCTTACTGCAATTACGAGCAATATGCCCATACTCCTTGCAACTGTAGTACTGCAGCTGTCCTTTTCCTCGATTCTTTCCTTGAGCAGCATAAGCAACATTGATAATTTCAGATGGGTCCTTGAATGTACCAATAATAGCTTGTGTAGCCAATCTATGTTCCTCACGTAATAATTCGCCAACACACAGATCTAATGAGGGAACTGGGTTTTTATTTAGCAATCCAATCAGAGCAACTTCAAATTTAGGTCTCAATTTCATCAAGAACTGATCACGTCGACTATCTTCATGAATGGATTGAAGACTATGTGTGAGAGACTTTTTTTATGAAAAAGTTTACTGAAAGCTTACGAGAAAACCTATTTGAGATTTAAAGTTCTGGATAATCTATTAATATACTTAAAGCAGGATACTAAGGTTGCTTATGTGGAAAAGAATTAGAGGTTTAATGCCGATATGTAATTTTTATAGAATTTAAGATTATTATCTTAATTTAATGTTAGTATTACGGTTTATGAGGAGTTTTTTCTACTTTCAATCTCCACATCTTTCTCAACTGCTTCCCACAAACGTTTTAGTATCTATCCTCTTTCTTCTTCGTTTTTTAAGTTAACCCACCATTTTCTTCTTTTTTTCCTCAATCATCCTCTAATTCGACGATGAGAACTGCATCATCGTCATCCCTATTTCCTGATCTTTCTTTGCAGACCCGCCATTAACGAGGAAACCCATTCACAGTGATAGGAATCAACAATAGATTCAGGTAGTAGCGGGAGTGGAAGCGATTTAAGCCATGAAAATGGTTCATTTAGTTATAAGATTGGTACTACTGAGGCCGAGTTTGAAGTTAGGGTTTGAAATGGGGGATTTAAGTTCTCAAGTTTGAAGTTAGGGTTTGAAATGGGGGATTTGAGTTCTCAAAGTCTTCATATACTTAGGAACGGCATGGTTTACCATCATCTTCATCGTCAACACTATCAACCACAAATCTATGGTAGAGACTTGAAGAGAAATGGGAGAATGGTGGAGGAGTGAAAAGAAACATCAAAGCTCCTAGAATGAGACAGACCACTATCTTCATGCCCATTTTGTTCATACGGTCCAGCTTCTTGGCATCCATGAAAGTAATATAAATATTCCAAATTGACATTTCATTATTATTATTTTATTTGATACTGAATCAGAAAATTAATAATGTTTTTGTGGAAATTTTGATAGGGGTAACACCGAAATCAGTCCTGGAATTGATGAATGTGAAGGATCTAATCCTAGCTCATATGAAGAGTCACTTGAAGGTGAGATGATTTGAAATTATGTAGATAATTTTCAATATTTCTATTGTTGTTCATACACTTTTGTATATGGTCAATTTCTTTTTTGTATAATATAGGACTCACAAGGACTCTGTTTCTGTCGCTGATGTTTAGCCTCCATCTCAACTTTGGATGGGTAGTTAGGAGGTTTATTTACCTCTAATTTTGAGTATTTGTGCTATTTGATTGTCCACATTATGACTCATTGGTATTCTCTCTTTATCTTCTGGACTTCTTCTCCAACTAGACTTTTAACTTCTCATCGTTTAATTGATTGTCATTGTAATTTTCCCAAATTGTATTACTTTCTGTGGCTCACCATCTCTTTTAGATAAACTCTAGGGTTTCTCGCAGCCTCTCTCACTCCAAATAAATTGTTACTGCCTCAATACTACCAAATGCATGCTGATCTCATTCACTATTTCTAATCTATTAACATTTTTTGCTGCACACTATGTATAACAATCTATTTTCTGTTTCTTTGTTATCCATTTCAATTCTTTTGGACATAATTTTTTCATTGCAATTTCTTACCATGTATCCTTCAAATGATTCATTTCATTGACATACTTCAGTTTATTTGTATTATTATTGTGTATAATGCTCTTTCTGTATTGATGATTATATTGTGCATTTTGTAATTTTGTATGACCATCCTCACATTGGATTTTTATCTATAATGCAAGGCCTGACCAGTTGGAGAAAGCTTTGAAGCATGTTTGTCATGCTTCCGCAAGGAAAAGAACTGGAGCTTCTGTTAGCTATTCTTCCTGATAATAGTGGATCCTTTTATGGTATGCATTATATATCTCTGCATTAAGTGGCTACTAGAATGTCCATATTTGTGCTTTACAATGCATTTTTTTTAAAGCTTGATTTGCTTGATTTGAGAAAAAGAAAATGAAGATGTGATTAAAATGAAAAATTAATATGATTATTTCTTTCAAGCGATCTCAAGCCGATATGTGAAACTGATCTTGGATTGATATCACACTGGTGCTTTACAAAACACGTCATTAATATTTTAGTATTTGGCTAACGTGTCCCTAAAGATCAATGTAGGTTAGATAAGTAAAAGATTATTTAGAAGTGTTTGAAGAAGCCATGGAATGTGACATTGTATGAATGTCTATAATTTACTTGATAAAATTAGTTTTGCCTAATATTAGTCCTAAGGTTATTTTTATTTCTGAGTTGTGTACCCAAGATTAGCAATGCATACTTCTCTTGTAACTTTGATTCAGAAAGTTGCTTCCGAAATGAAAGACATATCAGTTCTTCTCCAAAGCTGCTATTTCTGAACTCGAGAGCTGTCGCTTTCCCTGACAAATCTTGTTGGCTTGCTCCTTCAAAATAAGATGGCTAAGACATGGACTTCAAAAAGTCTCAAATGAATCAGCAATGGAAATGGGTCTTCTACTTTGAGTTTGCTGGTATTTCAATCACCACCAGCTGGCCGGTAGTTACCTTTATGATGTGGATCTATGACAACAATTCTAATTAAAAGATTTATGGGTGTTAAACTCGTAATTCAATTACTTGAATTTTGGGATTTGCAATGAAATGTTTCAGATCACTTGACTTTGGATAAACAAATTAAGGCACCATCATAAGTAGATGTTTTGTATTTGGTTTGTGGAGTTTCAAAGCAACATCACAGCCAACTTAATGTTGTGAGATATGGAAAATGTAAATAGTTAGAGGAATTGTGAAGTTAGTGTCAATCTTTTGAAATGGGGAAAATTTACAATAATTATACACATGTATTCTATATGTTTTGATGTAAGACGATGGTGCAACATATGTTGTTGGAAACATAGATTAGCATAGCAAGGAAATTACGTATGGTGCAACATATGTTGTTGCAAACATTTCCATTGCTCATTTTAAGCACTTGCTACATTTCCATAATAGGCTTATGATTTTTGGACAAGTATCAATTTAGCTCCACATACAAAATAGCACCAATATAGATTTAATGTTTAAGAAGGGTGCTAATTTAGGCTTCGATAATGGAACATGAGACATCATTCGTATTATTCTATTAAGTTCTTAGTTCTCTCTCCAAGTATAACTGATAGAACTTAACAGAGTAATATAAATGACATGTCACGTTCCATTATCGAGTTCTAAATTGGTATAATTTTTAAAATGTTAAGCATATATTTATGCTATTTTCAGTTCATGGAACCTAAATTGGTACTTTTCCAAAAACCATAGTCCTATTTTAGTACCTTATCGCAAATATTATTAAACAAAAAAATGAAATGCTTATTATATTGATAATCTTATGTTTGAAACCTAATTCAAATAGCAAAATTTAGTTCTATTAATGTTTATTTTCACAATGTAGATGTATTAGGTCTGGACATTCTAAAATATATGTATATTCTTTTGTTGGAATAATAATGTGGTGAAATGTGCTATGAAGATCAAATAAGGTTCTTAAAAAAAGATATTACTATATATCGCACCCAAATTCTTTATCACCGCATCCATTGGACCATTTTCCCTTGGCATAAATTTTTTGTCAAAATTGGAAAAAAAAAAAATTTGAGAGAAAATTCAAAATAAAAACAAATTTATAATTATACTTATATAACAAGCTATGGTATAACTGGTTTTTTTTCAAATTAATTATCTTGATTAATAACATGTTAATATATTTTGTGAACTGCTATATACCGCAAAGGTTATACTTTCCACCGCACCCTTTTGACATTTATGCCCTCCTCACAACTTCAAACCAAAAACCAAAAACTCTCAAATCCTCTCTAGCTTTTTTAGCTTTTCAAAAAACCCGACCTAAAACGACATGCCGACAAACGAAGGAAGGAAAGGAAAAGGGCTTCATGAATGTTTCGGTAAGTTTTTTTTTTAATTTGTCCAAAATCACGGGTTCCGCCTCCGAAATCGGAGGCGGAACTCGTTTTTTTTAAGTAAATGGAATCCCGATGATGTTGCCACCACGGACGGAACGGACGAACTATCCGTTCGCCCGTGGTGGCAACGGCATCGGCCATGCTTTCCACCGTAAGGTGGAAAGCATAGCGCACTCGTTCCACTTAATGGTGGAACAAGCGGCAACCGTTTGGCCGTTGGGCCAAACGATTGCGGCGCTCCGTTTAGACCAAACGGGCCCCGAAATATATATTTTTTTTAAATAAATTAATTCAGGTCGCCTGTTGGCAAGCCCGAATTATTAAAAAAACTAAAAAAAACGAGAAATTGAGTATATTAAAAAAATACGTTATTTGCTTATATATGTAATTTTTTTTTGTTTTACAGGCTGATATTGCTGAGGCCCGTTCTGGACACAGATATACAAGGTCACGTATTGTGACTGTCTCTATCCGGAGGCCACGGACGAAGCAGATATTGATGGGGGATACCCAGAGGGCACAGACTGAACATCTCGTTAGACTCATAAGCTTGTTTGATCTCGCATGCACATGGTATCTGATGAGAGGTTCTCAAAACACAACCACAGAGCGCATTCACTTCATGGCTCAAACTTCTCATGCGATCTAACTCAACATTGAGCAGTTGCATGCAGTAGTGGGAGACTTTGCATACCAAGTAGTTAAAGGGGAATCCGGAGTAAAAGACTCCTTTACGAAGCCTGGACTTCTCAAGCATGTACTTGATAAGAAGATAAACATACTATCAGTTGACTGAGATTACAAATACATGATAAGAATATAAACATCTTCCAATAGAACGTATTGAAAATACCTGATATTAGTTGTCTGGGATTCTATCTGCTTGTGAACCTTCTGCCATACCGTATCCAGGGATCCTGTGGCTGTATTGAGCCATTGCTTTAGACTCGCATGTTCGCTCTCCACACGACAAGAAGTTGTGTTGCCAAAATGTAGGAAATTTTTCGTCCAATCAACAACAAACTTCTCCTTATGCACCAACCACGTCTCCTCAATGTACGAGATAAGAGTTTGGTACCTGCTCATCGAATCCTTCATCTTGCTCAGATTTTGCTCGTACTCCGCAATGGATAAAGATTGAATTCTTGTTCTCCATTTTCCATTCTTGAATTTACCGTCAATTGATTTGCCTCCCATAATTTTGTACACCCGGTCTTCTACATCCTTGTTTATATGCCAGGTGCATAGCAAGTGTGATGTATGTGGGAAAACCTCCAGAATCGGCTTCAACAACCCCAACTCCCTATCACTAACAATAACAGTCGGGTTGAGATCAAACCCAATCAAAACCCCCAGCTGTTCCAGGACCCAACGGTAGCTTCCTTCAGTCTCATCTTTAATGATGACATATGCGATCTTGAAATTTTTATTGCAAGGCGTCATCCCAACAATTTCAACAAATGGCATTTTGTACTTGTTGGTTTTGTACGTTGAATCAATGCCGATGTACCAGTAATAGGTCCCGAATAAATCTACTGATTCTGGATGTGCCATAAACACATGTGTAATCACGCCAGAATGAGGATCAGCTTGCGTATAATAAGCATACTTGTTCTCGAGAGCAATATGATAGAACTGACTAGCCAAGTCTCTACCTTCGAACTCATCCTTCCTCATCTTATCCCTATAGTTGTAGATGTGTTTAATTGTTGGGCTGTCTTCGGGATGCTTTTCTTTAACGGCTGCTAAAATAGCACAAGGCTTTGCGTGAGCCGAACTCATATCACGAATAATTAATTTAGATGCGGTACTGAGTCCGCTCATCTGCCGACTTCCCTCTGGATACACACGTAACGAATGATTGTGCTAACTAGTTAATCCAGCCTTAGCCTTTATCCCCTAACCAGTAAGGTCTGACCGTTGATAGGCTTTAATCTCAAATTTACACCTGCACGCTTTAGTTTTAGTTTTTCGTATTAACCCTGCATCATCTGTTCTCCCTCTATAGCGTTCACCCCGTGAACATCTCAATTGCTTTTGCTTTCCACCATGTTTATGCGAAGATATTATAATCTCAAACTCAATTCGAATAGCTACCTGTTTTGCCCAAGTAACAGCATCTTCACACGAAGGGAAAACAGTGTCCGTTATAAAACGGGAAATGTAATCAATGCCATCGGCTTGCCAATCTTCTAACGGTTCCTGAATATATAAAAAATGCACAATATGTATTAACAATACGCGTAAAAAATTTAAAAAAATGGCATTCGGGTGCATAATAGGTATTAACAATACGCGTAAAAATTAAAAAATATAAATTTGGGGTTTATTCGGGCAGCCTGCACGTTAAAAATTACAATTTCGAGCTTGTTCGGGCCTTGTAAAGGCTAAACGGACAGGCTGCCCCGTTAAAAAGCAAAAAACGGGCCAAATTTGGCCTAAACGGGCAGCCTGCCCGTTCCACCGTCGGTTGGAACGGGCAAGTCACTCTGCCCGTCCCACGACGGAACTAGCGCAGCGTGCAGCCTGTTCCTATGGTGGAACGGGCGGCGCACCCTACTCGTTCCGCTGGGTGAACGAGCGGCTTATGTCGCTCGTCCGCAGACCGAACGGGTAGTTCATTCGTTCGGCCTGCAGACGAGAGGCATGTGCCGCCCGTTTAGGCTTATTCCCTAAAAAAAATCAAAATTTAAAAAACGAATTTTTAATTTAAATTTATATCGTAAGATTATCTCGCGTTCGAAATCATGGTCTTTGGGAATGCTCGGGTCCATTTTCGTCAAATTCGGGTTTTTAGGCTTGGAGAGAGAAAGAGAGAAAAAAAATTTTGAGTTTTTGAAAAAAATAAATGAGGAGGGCATAAATGTTAAAAGGGTGCGGTGGATATTCACGTAGTTTATATAGCAATACCCTATATTTTTAACATATTAAATTTAAATTCTTTTATTTTTTATTTATTTGAAATATATATATGAATAAATAAATAATGTGGGTATTTTTTTAACATCCCATGCATTGCATGGATATTCATGTAGTTTATAAACACTAAAAAATTCTAAGTCCCAAAAAAATCAATCCGGGAATTTGATTGTAAGAAACCCTATAAGACTACCTAAAATTAGAATAAGTATCAAATCTGGCCTTACGTTGTAAATAATAAAGGGTCTTTTACATAAAACACATGAATAGGAATTATATTTATATTTTAATCAATAGGAATAATTTAATTAACAATATATCAAAAACACTAAATATATTTGAAAAATGTCACAGTTATTTAGTTATGAATTTCCTATTTTTTGGAGTGGTTAGACAGTTTTTTAATTTGATAAAATTCAAATTATTTTCTGATAAAATTGTAGTTATTTTTTAAAAATTGAGTGTGAATGTAAATTTTCCAATAATAAACCACAGTACAATAAACATACCTTTAACCCTACACATTGATGTAATTCACATTCCATTATAAAGCCCATAACATAATATTGAATAGCCCTTATTAAATGACTTTCATACTATTCCATAAACAGTCAAGCACAAACAATAGAAACGAAAGGATAAACTTTCAAACTGCAATCTCTAGTCTACAGAAACAAAAAGTTGGAAATTTGCAACTAGAAAATCAGAAAAGCCATAAGGACTCAAATGAAAAACATGGAATTGTCAAAGTTGGGATGCAGACTGTACAGCTTCTGATCAAAGGAGATTGACGAAGAAGGCTGATGCAACACCATATTATTGTAGTAAAGGCGGCCTCTGTAAGCAGCAAGATCGGCATACATAACCGGAGGAACCAGCGAGACAGGCTTAGTGCACCGAGCACTGGTGAAGCACATGCTATAAATAAGATCCTGTATTTCATCTGAATTAAACATGTTCTCATCCTGCACCACATGGTAATGCGCTGGTTTGCTCGTCCCTATTTGCCCGTAATGGCTACAAAGATAGAAGTCATACCCGAAAGGATCAACGATTGTAGTGTCCACCACTGTACCTGGAGGCACATTTTGATCCCTATTGCTGTCCAGAAACAGACGAGTTGTATGCCGCTTCTGAGCGATTATGACTGTGACTTTTGGGAAGTAATTCTGAGCTGAAAATGTCATCTTCAGATCCTTTAACTCCTCATTCAGAACCATATCAAATTGGTTCCCACTTACTCCGTCACGAAATACAACAATTGTCTCTGGCCTTGCCGCATTTTGCTTCGCGTAACTGTTCACAAGCTCCATACACATGTCACCAAACTTGGCAATCTTCTCTGTTCGGTGCTGTTGGAAACATATTTTCGCACTGTACTTATTCGCAACTGGCCAGTTCATGGACCCAGAAACAGCTGCTATCGAATGACTTGTCGCGTTTAATGCGCTAGGATGATTAACATCAGCACCAACAAACATGAAACGGCCTTTGTTTTGCAAGCACTGGGGCTGCTTCCACAGCTCCACATTGCTGCCACCGATCTTGGCGTTCATCTTTAAAGCAAGATTTGCGAGAAACTGATCTTTATTGGGTTTGCTGGCATTTGCTGATAAACAGCACTGAGTTCGGATGCCAAGCTTGGTCTCGCATATGAACTTGAGATTCTCATAGCCATGATCCACCTTTGGTAGTATACAAACAAGAATCTGTAACTCGTCTCTTGACCGTTTCTTGATGTTTTCAAGCATTTTATGCAGATGGTCAGTATTATATAAAGTATTTTGTGTCGGTTGTTCAACACAAAAAGGCCTATCCATGTGAATGTTCAATCTTTGACAGCGAGCAATCAGTTCAGAAATGAATGCGTTAATATAATTAAGATTGCCAAAATCAAGCACCCCCCACGCCTTAATAGGTACACTGCTAACAACTGTGTTTCTTTGAAGGTTCCAATCGCGTTTCTCTTTATTATCTTGTACATCTGCACATATTCCTCTTGGAGTTCCAATCTTCAATACCGGCGGCACAATAACCCGACCAGTAACTTTCGTCATATTCTTATCAGCATTAATTCCGAAATTGCTAGTAATGTCTCCTCTGCCAGGAAAAAAATGCAGAATTATAAGTACCAAATATGAACTAATAAGAATGAAAACATTAGAAAAGACTTGAAATTTCTTACCCGCAGGGTCCCAATTTTGATCCTAGCATGTCATATATTTTGCCCTCCCTAGCCTTGGGAGAAGCTAATGAAATCCTCCTTAACTTGTCAGCTGAGTATCTATCCAAATTATCCTTGGGAAACTTCTGCCCTGCAGCTATGATGCAGAACTCCATAGGAACATAATTCATCTTCTTGTTTTTCCCTAAATCTAAGCATGGAATGTGTTTTAACTCAATATTCTTATTATATTTCTCCCTGAAATAGTCGACAAGCCGAACTTTCCTCGGAGGGATGGCTCCTCCGGTTTTGTCTTCGACATCGAAAGAAATATCTTGAGTGTTCTCAACAGTTAGCCTTGCAATTTTGAATTTCTGATTGGTTATTCTGTGAGTTACAGTAACATTCAAACCCCTCAAAAGTTTCTCAACTCGGCTCCTGTACGTACCGAAATTGTTCAAATTGAAATTGTGGATATGCTCGAAAAGGAAATCCACAACGTTCATATCCCTAATTAAGGGCAAAACAGAGTAATCCATACACAAGGCTAGACCCTGAGACGTCAGCTTGAGGCTATGTTTAAGCCCTCTAGAGGCTGCGATACCAAATCCAAGATCATCACCCTCTTCATAAGGAGACTCAGGATGAAAACTTCCATTCACATGAAGCATTTCCCTTGAAGGATTCTCCTTCATTACGACATCAAGAGCTTGTAGTACATCACGAGGGACCGATAACTGGTTTCGAGTAAAATAAGTATCCAATTTATCACATTTGATCTCATTCACAAGCTTGACTTCACATACAAAGGAACGGATTCGCAAGCCTTCCTCGCGATGTAATTTGACCTTGAATGTCTGTTCCTAATGGGACAGTGCTGAAGATATTCTTCTCACCATCATAAGCAGTCTTTGACAAGGGAAATTGCTCGGAATCATCGGAGAATAACTTGTTCCGCACTAAAGAGAGAACAGATTTTGGTGGCACCGTTACAGGAAGACCATTCTTGGAAGGGAAATCAGGTTTGATCTGAATATCATAGTGCAATATGATACTCTTTGGGTTGTACTTAAGCAGAAAATGATTAACACGAAGTCCTATAGATGCTATATTCTTCTTTCCACCATTGTCTGGCCTTTTCATGGCTACAAGTTCGTTTTCATCAGAAGATGGAAGAGGCAAGTTTCCCGAAATTGTCAGAGATTGCGTCGCTGAAATCAGAGACTCTGTTGACAAAAAAAAAAAAAAATTAAAGGAAAGAAAGGCAAAACTTTGTATGTTACGCCAATCAGCAAAATAAAATCAAACAATTCTGCAGAATATATTTAATAAGCAATTTAAAAGAATAATAAAAATAAACAAATGTTTGGTATTTATGATGTCGGTTTGTATTACATGAAAAATTTCTATAATGGATCGGGATAAGTATTAATCTCAGTTACTCACTCAGATACTTCAGTTGTGCTATTATCTAAATGGAAAGATTAATAGTGGGAGAACTACTTATGGAGTGACCTAAAATTACTTCTAGTAGTGGTCTCAATCCATAATCAATAAAAAAATATTTTTATATTAATATTATATAATTAATTAAATTTTGAAAAAAAAACACTCTTACTATTTTATTGATGCGTGAGTAGAAAAATATATTTTTATTTGTTTTTTTGAAAGAACACACATTTTTTTTTTTTTACTAACATTGTCACTTAATTTAGTAACATGTCATCTTAGCAAAAGTCAAAATTTCACCATGCAACCAGAGGCATAGACAGGGGAGGGGGCCTGGGTGATCCGGCCCCTCCGACCGCCGGAACCACCTTGATTCCAAGTAGTTTCGGTCCTTCCTGTCGCAAAAAAAAAAAAAAAATATCGGGTGTTGAACTAGTCCTCAAAGATGGTCCATTAAGTGTTAGACTTGTCCAAAATTTTAATATTTTGGGCCTATTAGGTACTTCATAAATCCAAATTTCTAATTTTTTTTAGTCTATTAGGTCTTTTTAAATCCAAAATTCTAATTTTTTTTAGTCTGTTAGGTTATCCTTAAATCCAAATTATTAATTTTTGGTTTGGTAGTCCCTCTCATATCAAAATTTTTAATTGTTTTACCTGTTTGGTCTTCCATAAATCCAATTTTTTTACATGTTAAGATTCTTAAACGAAATCTAGCTTAATTTTGAGAAATTATACATTAATACTTAAAAATTGGTTCTTGACCATTCAATAAAAAAATAAAAAAAATGAACAAGTTCAATTTAGTAAAAAAAAAATTTGTTTATGAATACACGTATAAAATCAGCCTCCTAACCAAGTAATCATGTATTCGTCATTACACGCAACATCATAAAATTCAATAAATTCGCCATTACATTATAAAAGATTAAAATTCTTTTATTTTGCTTTGTTTTGTTAACTACCTAAAACACGATCCTCTTTTCCTAAAAAAACAAATCAAACCACGTCTCTCTATTTTTAAATTTTAAATTGTCATTAAATTATTGGTTAACCAAGGAATGATTGAAGGCCTTCCTTCCAAAACCTACCCAACTGAGCTTTGTATTGAGGTCATTTGAGTTGAATTTTAAATTAAAATTTAATTGATAAATTTTAATAAATAATTAATTAGTTTATTAAATAATTAAATCTCAAACTCCTGCGAGAAGATAGTGAGGGAATTTCCTTCACCCGCCTGTCAGCTCTATAGTTTAGCTTCCCCCTTCTGTTTTCTTTTTCTGTTTTTTGTTTTCTTTCTTCTGTTGTTTTTTATTTAAGTTCCATGTTAACCAAAAAAAAAAAATATGCAATAGCAATTCAAAGGAAAGGAATTGTAAATTTTACTTTTACGTAGATGCAGCAAAATCATATTATTTGCTCCCCAAACTCTAATATGTGATCTTCATGACAAAATTATCACCATTATACTCAGGAATAATAGAGATAAAATAATAATAAAAATATTAGTTTTGGCATGCATTTCAGAGCAAGATTTTAGAAAGAAGCAATAAAAAGTTACCAGTTCCAAAAGATAAGTTCTGAACTGGAGAAGAAGCATTAGTTGTAGTAGGTCGTCGGAAAGTAACATTGCCACCTCTACCGCCGACCCGTTCCGAACTAGAATGTCGTTCGATTTCAGTCCTTCCATCTTCCCGAGAACGGTATTGCTGAAAACCGGTGCGGCCACGACCACGACCACGACCAGCTGCACCATAATACTGGGCGGTATTTCTGCCTCTATTACCGCGAGCGCCTCCACGAGTAAGAGCAGGCTTCCTCTCCATTGAATTGTGAATGAGTGAAGGTAATTGAGAAGAGGAGGAGGAGGAGAAGACGATTGAAAAACAAGTGAGAAAGAGGATTATGTTATTTATAGGGAGAAAGAGGATTGTTATTCCAAATTTGACAAGGACAAGGATATAAGGGAACAACTAACTTTACGAATTTTGGACCAAATATTTGGTCAATATAAATTTGAATTTTATTTATTCACCACAATTTACCCCCAATTAGTAAATAGTCAACAGTATAAACCATAAAAGACTATGGTTTATTGTATTGAAATGAACATAAAATAATTCCAATACAACATTTTCGAAACCCTTTCTAATTTTTTTTTTAAAATATTTTCTATTACATATTAATAGTTGACCGAGAACTCTAAAATTCGTAGAAGGACCATTATTATTATTGTGATCCACAACAACAGTGAATGGGTAAACAGAACCGATCCTGACCTTTTATAGATTTGAAGCGAAATAATAAATAATTGAACTCTAATAAAACTGTTTTATTTCTATCTTATAGTACAATTTTGAGGACTATTTTATATCATTTATTTGTCGTCCTTTTATACAATTTTATTAGCTTTAATCTTTGTTTTTATCAATATTTAGTTTTTATTTACTTTTTTTTGTAGCATTTATTTAATTTTAGCTTTTATTTACTTTTTGTAGTCTTTATTTAATTTCTATTAAGTTTTATGTTATTTTTAATTAATAAAAAAAGTTGTCGCATTTAAATTAGATCTTTTATTATGCAAAACTCATGAAATTAACTTATAAAAAATAACCAGTTTTTACTTGGTAATTAAAACAGATATTTGGTAAGTTAATTGATTGATTCTAGTGATTATTTAATGGGATTTTGTGAGACGGTTTGAAGATTTTCAGGAGAAATCTGACCAAAGACCAGGCAAAGATTTCAGTCGCCCAGTCCCGCTACCGGCTAGCTTGTCAAGTTGTGCAAGGGAGAGGACATAGCCAATGTTTTATCCCCAGCTCGTCGAGCTAGGGCCCCATCAAAGCCCTAGTATATGAAATCTAGCCAGGTCGTCGAGAATCCCTATTTTAACTCATTCTCCACTTTTTAAATTGGCAATCTGTATTTTATTTTATAGCTATTACAAAATATTTTAAGTTGTTGATAAGATTTTGAATTTTCTATTTAAAGATCATGGAATTTTCATAGGCATCGAGTAATTACTTGTTAAATTTTCCTTCCCTTTGAGAGTAGTTTGAACTCTTAGAGCACTTGCCCTATCTAAGAACAAGCCGGGTAATCCTCTATCTATTTCGCTTTCTAGCCTTGTACTGATGCACACATCTACCGCTCTGAGCAAGGTATTTTAGCTCACACGAGAGCCAGAAATCTTTCAATTCGCCCATACAATAGAAAGACCATTTTATAGGTTAGTTACCTCATGCATCAAACCTTAGGGCATTACTCAGAGAAAGAAAGAACAAAACTAAACAACCAAGCTCGGTGTGCTCGGACTGATCTACAGCACAGACTGACTTGCTTTACTGTAAAAGAGAGAGATTGAGATAGCTAAGCTATTAAAGAATAAGAATTATTACCTTACTCTCTCATCTATTAACTGTTGAGAGATAAGGAAGTACTACTATTTAAAATGGCAAAGAGGAGTCTTTTTCAAAAGCAAGCTATATATAGGATGTAATAGCCTGGGAGTAATATCATCTAATAGAATTTTATCCCCCGTTGATTCTCCCAGTAATCTAAGTATTGTCATTCTACATGTCCATCTGCAAAAGCTTCCACCTGTCATTGATACATAGGTGATCAAGGGTCCACCTCTGATTTAGAATGACGATTGTTTGAGTCGACGAGTTTCAAAGACGAATCTTCTTTTCCTTTACTCTTGTTCAACTTATAAGATCTTTCTGGATTTTGAATTGGTTGTAATTTATAACAAATTTCCATCTTTAATATGAATTTCATTCTATTTTCAAAATCAAAAGGTGTTAAACGAAATCAAAATTGCTCGAAACCACTAAAAATCTCTCTCTAGCTTGACATTCTTCGTTTTCTAACTCTTACAACCCTTCAAGATCATCTCTAATTACCTACAAATAAAAAATTTGTGCTTCTCCAAGCATTATATGAGAGGCATAATCATTCATGATAACATCAGCATCAATGGTTTCTCCAAAATTTCTTTCTTAATAAATAAAATTGCTAAACCACTCAAAATTTCTTGAGACATTGATGACCTCAAGTAAGTTTTTATTGACTTTAATTTTGAAAAATTTCTTTCCGATCCTGCTGCATTCATAGGCAAAGTTAATAAAATCCTGTAAGCAATACAAATATTTGAATAACAATCTGCAACTTTAACAAATTCAAGATTTTCAACATTTTCAACGATTGACATTAATTCATCAAATGTCAAAGTAATTTATAATACTTTTAATTGAGAGAAAATATCTTTTAAATCAAAATTCGATACACCGTCATGAGAAAAAGTAGAGTGATGATTGTCACAATAATTTTTTAAATCATCAGGATCTAATGACTTCATTTTTTAATCAAATAAAAATCCAAAAATACGTTCGAAATTCTTTAATCGCTCCAATCTACTTTATAAGCTTGTAAAGCCACAACCATCAAAAAAATAATATTGTTTAAATAACTTTTGAGGAGTCTTATTAATTTCATTTTCATGATCATTCTCATCAAATTATTTTTTCCTAGTAATACAACGTGTTGTTGGAACAGTAGGCTCCATGTCCATATCAAAAGCAACACCCTTTAATACTTAGATCTATTAAAAACATCCAAAGAAGCACAACCATACAACGTTTACTCTTCACTAGCTAAAAATTGAAGTAATTAACATAAATGGAACCGAACAAAATGATCCAAAACAAATAGAATTGAAGATGAACTTGTTATATATATGCTGATTCGGGATATAAAACATAAGGCCCGATAGCCAGGCCCATGTCACCACTGTCACTCAGTATAAGTACCCCAATCATGGGAAGATAAAGGGGGAGGACTCATTCACTTAGTCGGGTATCCCCCAAAGCTGTCCGAATACTTTCCTTTATAAACCATCTCGAATAACTAACTGTCTTGATCGTCAGAGTGTTTGTAGGGACCGTTCCCCGCATAGAGACGAAGCCCGGGAACCATAAAGATCCCCCAGAGACAGCTCGGATAACTGTAGTTCGTTCCGAAATTATATGCTAATTGCTAATTTCAAGAATTCAAATCAAATAATTCATGTTAATTAACATTCAAAATAGAAAACAACTAGGTTATGAGATTTCATACCAAATCGCAAAAAAAAAAAAAAAAAAACAAATCGCAGTGGCAGGATAGAACATAAACAGGATGAAAACGAGTGAGGCCTTGTTCTTTATTACTTAATTTCAGTAACAATCAGTTCAGTTCAGTTCAGTATTCAGTTTCAGTATTCAATAATGTATCATTATTTATTATAATTATTATATATTATTATTACTTATATATAATTTATTATTATTATCATTATTTATTTATAATTTCAACAATTTATTATAATTTATTATATATTAATTTATCTATTTTCATTATAATTATATTTATATATAATTTATGCTTTGTCATTATATATATTATCATTATTTATTATAATTATAATTATTTGGTGCAACTTATTTGCAAATTTTGCGAAAAGTAAATAAATATTATATTAATACGTTTACATTACAATACTCTAAAAAATTAACTGGCTCAACTACCTTAATATTTCAAATAGTGCAATTTTATCCCTAATATTAGAAGCTAATAGCAATTTTACCCTTAACATTGATAAATTGAGTCAAGATTTTGTATTCATATGAAAATTCATATTTAGACGTTAGGAGTAAAATAACCCCGGATCCAAAACGTTAAAGGTATTTTTGTACCTTAATACTTAATTGTAATAAAAAGTTAAGAGTGTGTATTCATATAAAAATTTGTATTTAATTTCATAGGCTTTAAATTATATATAAATTTGTGTTTGTATGTAATTTATATTTTTAAATTAAATTAGACTCATTTTTATTTAATGTCATAGGATTTTATCGAGCCTAGATTTTATTTGATATTTAATTTAGTTTAATCTTTAATAATATGTTTATTTATTATTGATATTATTTTTTTTTGGTAGAAATATTATTATTATTATTATTATTATTATTATTATAAGCTTATTAATGTCCAATATTATCATTAAATTATTTTAAAGTCTAATATCATCATTATTGTTACGTTCGATTAAATTCGGTTAAGTTCGGTATCATTCAGTTAAGTTCAGTAGCATTCAATTAAATTCAGTTCAGTTCAGTATTCAGTATCATTCAGTTCAGTTCAGTTCAGTAGCATTCAGTTCAGTTCAGTTTTTTTCAGTAATAAAGAACAGAGCCTGGGAGAAGGAGCCAGAGAAAAGCCGTACAAAAGAGAAGAGATATATGCAAGTGAGAGAGAGAGACATAACACGTTGGAGAAGAACCGTAAAATTTTAATAAAGCGATATATATACCATGTTAAAAATAATTTTTTAGGCCCTATAAATCTTGGGCCTCTAGCAGACGCACCACAAAACAGGGTTCAAGACCGGTCCTGCGTGTAAGCATCTCTTTGTTGAATGGTATAAAGGCGTGTGGGATTAGTATTTTTTAAGGCATGTGGGATTAGTATTTAATATATTATAATACATGCTTTTTAATAAAGCTTACAGCTAAAATAAGTAATAAAAAGTATCACTATTCAAGATAGAAGCAAAGTAGGTTTAAATCTGATTTTTGATAGTAACTTTGGCTAGTGTAGCCAAAGTTCATTTTGTAACTTTTTTTTTTTTTTGTATTTCTAAGTTAAAGTATTTTCTAACAGAGGAACAAAAACTTGAAAGGTGGTTTGAATCTTCCGTCACAAGAACGAAAACTTCAGATCAGGTTCTATCAATTTGTGAAAATTAAAATCAATAAACTGCAAGTTAGAAGACTACTGTAAAAAAATTATAGGACCTTTTGGGAAGCAACTTAAGGCATGAAATATGACATATATATTTTTTTCACTTTCAAAAGTTTGAATGAAGTGTGTGTTTGGACAAATGTTGTAGGATATACTTATCTGAGCGATGTATGTATTAATTATGGGATCATGAGAGTAAAATGTGGAATAGGGGAAGCTCTAGTATTTTAGAGGTCATAAGCCCTAGTTTCTGTATTTCGATTTTTTTTATAGATGAAAATTTGATTAATTTTTACTGAACCAAGAAAAACAAATAAAGATAAAACCCTTTAGGTCAATTTGTAGAGAACGAAGTACTTAGTAGTTATATTAATATTAGGATAAAGTACAAAAATATATATCATGTAGTTTGATCTTTCTACAAACACAGTCCCGTGTGGTTTAAAATTTTGCAAATAAAAGTCTGTGATTTGTGAAGCTTGCAAACTTAAATATTTGTCAAAAAATTATTACCGTGGCTATTTATAAAAAAAGGAACGATTTAGAGAAATTAAAAAGTCCGATTTTGCAAATTACCCCATATATAAGACTCAATTTTACGAAGTAACTAAGCCACACATGTTTTTTGACTGAAAAATTGACTCAAATTCTTTAATTGCAAGCTGCATAAACAACAAATCCTTGTTTATAAGGTTTTAACTATGAGAATGTGTTTGTAAATCGGGAAAACCACAAGTTTTTTATATATTTTTTACCCTAATATTTAAGAGAGAGGTTGTGAAATAAATTTTGCAGCGCTTCTATTGTGTTATTCTTATTGAATGACACTTATTGAAAAAGGACAATATATATGTATGGTTACTATTAAGGGAGTGTTTGTTTTGGAGGTTTCGGAAAAGGGTATGTAAGGAAAAGATGAGGTTTCATACATTTTGTTGGTGTTGGTTTTAGGGTATTGCTATATACAGCCCCTAAATTCCGGTTCACCGCACCCTTTTGACCATATTGCCCTTCTCATTTTTTTTCCCAAAACCTTAAAAACTCTCTCTACTTTTCTCTCCCGAGCACAAATCCCGGATTTGACAAAAATGGATCAAAGCATTCCCGAAGATAATGAGTTCGAACACGAGGTAATATTACGATTATTAAAAACGTTATTTAGGTATTTTCGATTTTTTTTTTTTTGGTTTTTGCCTGGGCGGGTGGCGCATACCACCCGTTCCCTAGGTCGAACGGATGAACTACCCGTTCGGCCTACGGAACGGGTGGTATGCGCCACCCGCTCCACCCATGGTACGGGCAGTACGCGCTGCCCGTTTCCACCTATGGTGGAAACGGGCAGCCTGCCCGTTCAGGCAAAAATGGGCAGAAATTGCCCCGAACTATTTTTGCACGGGAGAAATAGCCCCGAAGTATTTTTTTTAATTTTAATGTCAATTTTTCGTATATTCAGGTACCGATAGAAGATTGGAACCCCGATAACATTGATTATAGTTCGCGTTTCATAACGGATACCGTTTTTCCCTTAAGTCAGGATGCTATTGATTGGGCAAAAAAGATAGCTATTCAGAATGGGTTTGAGATTGTAATATCTTCGCACAAACATGGGGGAAAACAGAAGCTGTTGCGATGTTCACGGGGTGAACGATATAGAGGTGTTGTGAAAATTGATGAAGATCCTGCAATTAGGAAAAGTAAAACTAAAGCGTGCCACTGTAAATTTCAGATTAAAGCCTATCAACATGCAGACCTTTCTGGATGGGGGATACAGGCTAAGGCTGGGTTAACTGGAATGCATAACCATACAATGCGTATGTATCCAGAGGGAAGTCGGCAAATGAGCGGACTCAGTATCGCATCTAAACAAATTGTGCGTGATATGACTTCAGCTCAAGCAAAGCCTTGTGCTATTTTAGCAGCAGTTAAAGAAAAACACCCAGAGGACAACTCAGTAATTAAACACATATATAATTACAGGGACAAAATGAGGAGGGACGAGTTTGAAGGTAGAGACCTGGCTAGTCAATTCTACCATATTGCTGTGGAGAACAAATATGTCAATTACACACAGGCTGATTCAGGTGTGATAACGCATGTGTTCATGGCACATCCAGAGTCAGTTGATATGTTCAGGACTTACCACTGGTACATCGGCATTGATTCAACGTACAAAACAAACAAGTACAAAATGCCGTTTGTTGAGATTGTGGGGATGACGCCATGCAATAATAACTTCAAGATAGCGTATGTTATTGTTAAAGACGAGACTGAAGGGAGCTATCGTTGGATTTTGCAAAGGCTGAAGATTTTGATTGGGGATGATCTTAACCCGACCGTTGTTGTTAGTGACAGGGAGCTTGGGTTATTAAAGTCGATCCAAGAAGTTTTTCCATAAGCAGCGTACTTGCTATGCACTTGGCATATAAATAAGGATGTGGAAGATCGTGTGTATAGAATCATGGGAGATAAAGGCCTTGCCTCTAAATTCAAGAATGGCAGATGGAGAACAATATTAGAATCATTAACCATTGAGGAGTACGAGACCAATCTTATGATGATGAAGGATAAGATGAGCAGGTTCAAAGGAGTTATCTCGTATGTTGAGGAGACGTGGTTGGTGCATAAGGAGAAGTTTTTTGTTGCTTGGACAAAGGAGTTCCTACATTTTGGCAACACAACTACTTGTCGAGTGGAGAGCGAACATGCTAGTCTAAAGCAATGGCTCAATACGGCAACTAGTTCCTTGACACGGTATGGCAGAAGGTTCACAAGCAGATTGAATCACAAGCAACCAATATAAGGTATTTGCAATTTCTTCTACTGCAATTTAGGAATTTGCATTTATGGTTGTATCATTTCACTAACTAATAATAATTTTGTCTTCGTATCAGGTACATGCTTGAGCAGTCCCGGCTTCGTCAAGCAGTCACTTTCGCCGGACGCCCATTAAGCCAACTTGTATTCAAAGTCTCTCACTACTGTCTGCAGTTGCTGAATCAAGAGTTAGAGCGCATGAGAGGGTTGAGCCATGAAGTGTACGTGCGTTGCGGTTATGTATTGAGAACATCGCATCAGATACCATGTGCATGCGAGCTGAAACGAGCTTGTGATCTGGAACAAATGATCAGTACTGAGAGTGTTCACGTGTTTTGGAGAACACTTTTAATCAATCATGGTCACACTGATGAAAATGACGGGCGTAATGATCTGAACGAGGAGCAGCGATATTTTCAGTCCTTAGTGGACCAGGTCTCTAAAGGCGACCCATCCTTAATGCGTAATATTTCAATGTTTATCCATGATCAACTACACCCTGATCAAGCTCAGTACACCGAACCCGATGTCAAAATTCACGTGCAAGGGCGACCTAAGGTGAGCAAATCCACAAAACGTATGCCGAGTTCTTGGGAATACAATGAAACTCGTCGTGGACGGGCTCGTTCTACTAGTTCATCTAGGAGTCATGGTAGAAGTGGCAGAATTAGCTCGTCATCCTCGGTACATAATGGTGCCTCATCAGGTAATGTTTATCTAATAAACCTAACTTTTTTTTATAAATGTTTTGCAATATAGAGTTCATTTACACTAATATACATGAATGCAGATGGAAAAACGTATTATGGTTCTGACTTCGTACATTCCGATAAAATAGTTGGCATAATTAAACCATATGTCGAATCATACTACGACATTGTAGGTGATGGAAATTGTGGTTTCCGTAAGGTAGCAACTTACATTTTTGGTGACGAAGAAGCGTGGCAGACAGTTAGGCATCACATTCGAAATGAAGTAATTGCTAACCGTTGTCTGTATCAAAGAGTGTTTATTGATACTGTTGATGCAGCTCTTCGTAGGGTAAGTTGGGACGGTGCAGGTTGTACGCCGGATTATTGGATGCTCGTTTGGGATGACTTGTGGCCGGTTGCTACAATGTACAATGCTGCTGTCATGTTATTTGGCTTCTCGGGTGGGGACACATTAGCGTTGTGTGGTACTATCTTACCATTGTATGCCGCATCCACTGCTACAAGACCAGTACGTGAGATTTGTATAGCTCATTTAGGGAATCACTGCCATCACTACATACGTTTAAATTTATCGCCTAACTTTCCGGTGCCCCCTATAATACATTGGTGGTTTCTGCACCGAGGTCAAAGCGTTGTAGGATGGGAGCGCTTCTATCAGGATAGGGTGGCACAGTGGACCAGATTGGCCAAACTTAGGGGATATTAGTATTTGATATTGTATGGTTCTGTAATGTTACAGGTGAATTCTGATGAATTCTGTTTGGTTATATATGGTTCTGTAATGTTACAGGTGAATTGTGATGAATTCTGTGTGGTTCTGTATGGTTATATGTGGTTCTGTAATGTTACAAGTCAATTCTGTGTTGTTCTGTGTTGTTTTGTAATGTTACAGGTCAATTATGATGAATTCTGTGTGGTTCTGTAATGTTACAGGTGAATTGTGATGAATTCTGTTTGGTTATGTATGGTTCTGTAATATTACAAGTGAATTGTGATGAATTCTGTGTGGTTCTATATGGTTATGTGTGGTTCTGTAATGTTACAGGTCAATTCTGATTAATTCTATGTGGTTCTATAATGTTACAGGTCAATTCTGATTAATTCTGTGTTGTTCTGTAATGTTACAGGTGAATTGTGATGAATTCTGTGTGGTTCTGTATGGTTCTGTGTTGTTCTGTAATGTTACAGGTCAATTCTGATTAATTATGTGTTGTTCTGTAATGTTACAGGTCAATTCTGATTAATTTTGTGTTGTTCTGTAATGTTATAGGTGAATTGTGATGAATTCTGTGTGGTTCTATATGGTTCTGTGTTGTTCTGTAATGTTACAGGTCAATTCTGTATTGTTCTGTGTTGTTCTGTAATGTTACAGGTCAATTCTGTATTGTTCTGTGTTGTTCTATAATGTTACAGGTCAATTCTGATTAATTCTGTGTTGTTTTGTAATGTTACAGGTCAATTCTGTGTTGTTCTGTGTTGTTCTGTAATGTTACAGGTCAATTCTGATTAATTCTGTGTTGTTCTGTAATGTTACAGGTCAATTCTGTGTTGTTCTGTAATGTTACAGGTCAATTCTGATTAATTCTGTGTTGTTCTGTAATGTTACAGGTCAATTCTGTGTGTGTTCTGTGTTGTTCTGTAATGTTACAGGTCAATTCTGTGTTGTTCTGTGTTGTTCTGTAATGTTACAGGTCAATTCTGTGTTGTTTTGTGTTGTTCTGTAATGTTACAGGTCAATTCTGATTAATTCTGTGTTGTTCTGTAATGTTACAGGTCAATTGTGATGAATGGAATATATTCGAACAGGATATATTCCAACGGCTATATTCCAACGGCTATATTCAAACGGCTATATTCCAACGGCTATATTCAAACGGATATATTCCAACGGCTATATTTTCCATCTATAAAATTAAACAATTTTTCTACTTCAGTTATCCACATTTACTCTTTAAATTCATTTCAACGAAAACTCTCAACTATAAATGGCTTCATCTGATTTTACCAATGTGTTGCCTAATTTTCCTCCCGAGAAAAGCATAGTGTCAACTTTGAGTAAGTCTGATTGCACGGCGAAGATGCTTGATTACCAATACTATGCAATCCGTGTATATGGAGAGACATTTGTGAGTCCAGCAATGTTCCATCCTGAAACTCCATTTATGTTTTGCTTCAAGCTTCCGTCTGCTGGTGAGTTTCCAATATACTCACTACACATGCTATGGTTCTTATGTTATATGTATTACATGCCTTTTGAATTTGCTCTAGAGGAATGGTTGAACAGTTTGAATGAAGGAAATATTCCTAGTCATATTCAAACATTTCTGAAGTGGTTTATGCCTATTGATGACTGGAAAGCTATGTTCGCCAGACTACTGCGTGATAATCAGAGGGGAATTATCCCTAGAAAAAATTTCAACTCCATCATCTTTTTAAGATGGACAGAGTCTGAAATTTCTCATGAGGTTCATCGAACTTATCCTTACTCGATCGTGCAAAATTGGGATCGTTATAAATTAGAGGTTCGAGTACTACAGAGTATCAGCACTTCAAAGAACGATTACCTTCCAGGACGAGCTTGGCCAAGAAATAGAGGAAATGCTCCATGGAATATTTTTCCTGTGGAATATGAGACGAATATTGCAGAGGAGAAAGAGATATACCTTGCAATACAGTCAGGTGTACCAGCGACATCTTCACCAAACATTGATGAGTACGAAGAAGATAGTGACTAATGTATTTTTTTTCCGTTTATGTCGTTGTAATGTATTTTTTCCGTTTATGTCATTGTAATGTATTTTTTCAGTTTATGTTGTTGTAATGTATTTTTTCAGTTTATGTCGTTGTCATGTATTTTTTCAGTTTATATCGTGGTAATGTATTCTTAAATTTGCAATAATAACAAAGCGTACCACAAAAAAACGATAATATCAAAATACCAAATTCAGTCATAATAGTACTAAAATACTTCGAAATACAGTCATAACTCACTTGGCCAAATGCCAAGCACCCATAATCTGCTCTAACGACTGCCTATATACAATCGCAGCATCCTCGTCCAGATGACTCATGTGATCCAACACAGTTTCACCCCAGCCAGCTAATCGACTAACCCACTGTCAAAAGTAAGGAATAAAAAACAGAGTTAATATCACTTCACACTTCAGTAAATATCATTTCACATTAGTAGATCAGTAAAGAAAAACCAAAAATAACTTACAATCTCACTGTTCGAGCGAGTATAAACAGTCGGTCCGGGTGCAACAATCTCCGGAAGTAGACGAGGGTGTGAGTGACGGGTGTACCAATGCATGTACTGATCCTCACAATCTGATGGAGTATGTGCTGGAGTGAATACAGACAATATAAGGACGGCCGACTGGGGAAAAGAGTCCCAAATACCCTGCACCATCACAGTTGGCACCTCTACACGATACTTCAAACTGGTCCACGGACGCACAGCCTTAGAAGGCTGCAATATCGGTCTAGGAATGGTCTGCACATGTCCAAGCTGTCGAAGGCATCTCCCCGGCATGTACGGCTCGATCACATCCCGATACCGTATCCATCCAGCATATAGAGTCCCCGGGGTCTCCGTAATGGCATCAGGGCCATATGGCATCCACATCACCTACAGATGTATAAAATTACATTAACACATACAAGTAATACAAATTTGTTTTAATTGAACAGTATTTATAATTATATAGCAAGTATACCTCATTTGTAGTCAACACATCAAGCCGGGCACGAAATGCTCTCAGCCGCTCATCGCTCTTCTCCATCGATATAGATGGCCACAACGAAGCCCTAGGAAGATCCGGGTTAACTGTAACTGCCTCTCGATGTGGCCTGAAGCAAGGAAAATACTCGTAAATCCAGGACTGGAGCAATGTCATACAACCCGTCATCTGCCCGCAATCTCCTCTGGTAGCAATACCAAGATGACGGTATAGATATGCTAGTGCAGCTGATCCCCAAGAAAGTCCAATGGCTCCAGCTGCCGAGTCCTGCACCTCTAACAGACAAGAAGGTCGGATGCGGTCACCACTCTTATCTACGAACAAGGTGGAACCGAGCATCAGCCACATCCAAGCTATAGCCTGGGTCTCAGGAATCCGATCACCTCTACAGTGCTCCATGACGGAAGCGGCTCGTATACCACCAGAAGAATAATGACGGGCATCTAACTCAACCCGAGTCATCCCAAACAAATCCATCACGCACTCCTTAAGCTCATCAATACTCGCATCAGCAGTCACCATGGCACCATCTACGGGGATGTGCAATATCTCCCACACATCATGCATCAAAATGGTCATCTCGCCAAACGGCATGTGAAATGATGACGTGTCTGGCTGCCACCGCTCTACAAATGCCGTGATCAGAGCAGCATCTATGTGACTATGCATAATACCAGGTAAATGGAACATGCCAGATGACTCGATACGCGACTGAATCGTCCTGGAAGAACCAGTGTACCATAATCTCAGCTTCGAGCAATACCCTGATTTGGTATGACACCTAAGGACGCCCCTATCCTGACCGGCCCAGATAGCACATGCAACATGTCCTAGAAAGCTCGGGATCACAGCACCATCAAATGGACCCCCGGGTACGGGGTCCTTCACAACCCAGTCATCCTCTATAGCACTCCTCGATCGCTTGCTGCTACCTGAAATTACAGTAAACGGTTTACATTAAATTTTTGGTATATTTTCCAATAATCACGATTAAAACAAATAAAAATAAGCAGATTTTTAAATTTCTCTTACCAGAAGAAGATCCTGCGGTAGAAGAAAATCGTCCGTCTCGACCCCTCGTCACGACGCCACGATGTATGGGGATAGTATCAGAACTAGGACGATGCATAGAGGCATCTCCGTCCATCTCTATATCAGCCGCCTCATCATGTCCCTCAGCACGCTCCGCCTGTGCTGCATGTGCCCTCCGGGCGTCCGCCATGAACCGCTGCTGCTCCGTCCGCTCCCGCCGAGCAGATGCAGTAACAGGACGTGAAGACGTGTGTCTGGGGTCAGATCCCGCCTCATCCTGTAATATTGTTTATTTATTATATTCAATTTACCATAAATTTTTTATTTTTTATATGTTCGGGTCTGCCTACGCCCGGTCCGTACAAATTTTTTAAAAAAAAAACAAAATTTGGCCCTTTTTGGCCTGGGCGGGTGGCTTACACCACCTGGCCTAAGGCCCAAACGGGTGCGGCACACCAGTCGGCCATAGGGCCGACTGGTGCGCCGCAAACGTTTGGCCCGTAGGCCAAACGGGCACGCCGTGCGCTCCACCATAAGGTGGAGCGCGCGGCTTATATGCGTTCCACCTTAGGTGGAACGCGTGCGGCGAGCGATCCACCTTATGGTGGAGCGCATGCGCCGCGTGATCCACCTTACGGTGGAGCGCGTGCGCCGCGCGCTCCACCATAAGGTGGATCGCTCGCCGCGTACTTGTTCCACCTAGGGTGGAACGCACAGTTCGTGCGTTCCACCGTAGGCGGAACAAGGAAATCGCACCCGCCTGGTGCGATTTCTGGGTTTTTTTTTTCCGAATTTCAGCCCCAAAAATCACTAATTCGTTAATTATTTGAACGGAAAAACTTACCGTAATACCCATGTATCCTTTGCCAATGCCTACTTTTCGTGTCATCTCGTTTTAGGTCGGTTTTTTGAAAACGGAAAGAAAGTAGAGAGGATTTGGAATTTTCAAATTTCTTGTTTGAAATAATGAGAATGGCAATATGGTCAACAGGATGCGGTGAAACGGAATTAGGGGGCGGTATATAATCGCCCACTTGTTTTATTAATACAATCATTCTTTTTACCAATTTTGTTAGTTTTGGATTTACCTCAAACTCCTCTAATCTTATTAGCCAATCCCCTAAAGATGTGCTTGGTTGGGTAAAATAAATCATTGAAATGGGAATATGAATCAATCATTCACATTCACATTGTAATGGTTTGTTTGCATATATTTAACGGTGGAAAGACATACTCGTTCTTATAAATAGTGGAATTAGTCATTCCACTCTTACCCTCATATTAATTATTTTTCATTCCCATGTAATCAAAGAAACGCCCACAAACTTAACCCGCCATTAAAATATGTTTTTATCATTTATTCTATATAAGTTCTACACTAATAATAATTAAAAAAATTATTTTAATTTTTATATAGGAAAAAGGAAGTAAAACAAAACAAACACCCCCAGCAAATTAATTTGAGATTAACCTAGGAAAGCTAACCCCTACAATATCTTCAGAAAGCAAAGATAACATGAAATTAGGAGGAGAAGAGAAAATAGAGACGTCCAAAGCCCTCTCATGGCCCTCAGTAGCAAGTCGATCTGCCACCCGATTCTGCTTCCTGAAAACATGGCAAATGTTGATAGAATCGAAAGAGGAGCAAATCCTTCTAATTGCTTTAACTAAATTCTGGCTCCCTAAACACATAGTCCTTTTATCAGAAATCATTTTAACTGCTTCGAGATTGTCTAACTCCACTAGCAGCCTTCTAATATATATAAAAACTTTATTTTATTGTTTTGGGTTTTTGTTTTTTTTGAGAAAAACTATTGTTTTTATTATTGATTTTTACAATAAATTGATACATTATCCTCTTTTCATAAAATATATATTAAGGTATATATAAATTGAAATAATATATATATATATATATAACTTAATAAATTGAATTAATACTTTATTATTATTAAGTTTTGTATTAATTCTCATTTCGATTATTGGAGAAACAAACAATTTTAAATGGAATTTGATTCCGATTCCAGATTAATCCAAACAAAATAAATAAATAATCATTCCGATTGTGATTCCATCACATTTCGATTCCATTTCCGTTTCCGAAATTTGAACTAAGTGCACCTTAAGATTTTCTATTTCATTTTCCATCCTATACTACATTGCATCTCCATCTCATAAAATTCTACTATAGTCTTTATTTTATTTTTTATTTTTTACTTTTTTCTATCCCTAAATTAATTTCACTTTTCATCCTTATATCTATATATTTTTACCTTTTTTCTCTCGAACAATATTGTTGAACAAATTTTACTTTTTAATTTTTATTTTGGTCATTATACTTTTTATTCCTAGGCTAATTTCACTTTTGATTCTTGTACTTATTTATTTTTACTTTTTTGCATTGAAAAATAATTTTAATCAAATTTTTTATTTTATCATATTATTCAAATTTTATATTTATTTTTAATTATTTTAAAATATAATGTATATGCATTGTCTTTGATTAATTTTATTCCAGTTTCTTGTATTTCAACATCTTTTTATTTTAATGGTTGAAGTAATTGATTTTAATTCCTATATTTACATGTGATTAATTTTTTTTTTTGAAACAAAACTCCATTAAATTAAATAGGAAACCAATACATCGGTGATAAGGAAAGGAGGTAGGCATTCTCACACTCCACGAGCAGACATAGAAACTATCTCCTTAGCTAAACAATGAGCTGCATAATTCGTTGAACGCTTGACATAAGAGATTGGCATATTATCTAACTCTTTAATGAAATTGACATGATCTTGAACCACATATGTCAAATATAATAAATAATGAGCGGATTTATTAATGGCTTGAACAACCAAAAGGCAATCCGATTGAACTACTACATTACTTCTACTTGACAATTTAATCTTCGATGGTGCTTCCCAAATCGGTATTGCATCTCCCATAACTAGTTCAGTAACATCCATGTCTAAAATTTTATTTTTCGAAATAGATAGCGTTAATTATTTATGAATTCAAATATATTATAGGGTTCAATTTAATATTTTTAGGTGTAAATTAAATATTTTGAGTAAGTTTAAAAGAAATAATCAATTTAAAGGGCTAAATTCTATATTTTCCCATTTGACCACATCTATATACGGTCAACACTTGACCTTAGTGCATGAATATTAAAAATATTATTATTATTATTATTATTATTAGATTATTTTGAATAAGTGAAAGATGATGTAATATGTATAAAATATAATTATAATGTAAAATAACATGTGTAAGATACATGAGATAAATATGTATTTTAGTGACAAGTAAGATACCATGTGTCTTATTTATATGAAATAACTATTTAAACTAATGACATGTGTATAATTTAAGATGTATATATATTTTTGGATAAAAAAAGGAAAGAGGGGGATGGAGAGCTTTTAATAGGAAGGAAATGAAATTGAGGGAAAAGATCATGTTGTGCATATATATTTTTATATGGCAAAATGGTAAGAACTCTTTCTTTCTTTATTATACCCAAAAAAATTCTTACTTTACCAATTAAATTGTAAGAAAGGTTTGGAGAAGACAATTTATGTTAAATACTTAATATAAATGCAATTTTTATTTAATTGTTTAAAATAACATCTTTTGGTATCTATGAAAAGGTAATATTATTCTTTTTTTTTTAGGTTTAGTTGGACAATTATACATCCAAATAGATGGTCGTTTAGAGGTTTCGGTTACGGAAGGAATTTACAATAGTAAATTATTAAATTGTCAGTGACTAATTTTTATATATTGAAAAATAATAATAATACAAATAGTTTGAATATAAAATTAATACACGAGTCTAACAGAACTTTCGGTCGGAACTAACGATACCAGTTTAGTGTTACACGTTACAACTCTGGCGATAAATAAAAGTAGTCTGATAAAAGTGTAAGAAAATAATCTGATAAAAGTGTTTGATTAACATTTTAGAGACTTTAAATTGTCGAGTTAAAATATATTATAAATTAGAAGGATTAATATCGATATTTGTTAAATAGAGTTTGTATAAATTTGAATATAATAGTTGGTACAATAATTTGAATATAAAATTAGAACGAATATACTCTTAATAGTTTAACGTGGTTTAACGAGTCCAATAGTAATTCGGTTTAGAATTTTTGTTTCGGTGATCGAAAATAGTCCGATAAGAATATTTACTTTTAACGATATTAAATTTTATCGATATAATATTTTGAGCTATTAAATTCTTGGAATTCGATTAAATTACGAATCGATGATTTTATACGATATTTTAACTATTTTAGTTATATTCTTAAATGATTATTTGACTTTAAATATTGTGATTATTTTTGCGAAAATAGTTAATTGAGGTCAGATGATTTTGTGGTTATTGAATGAATTGGAAGTTTGATTGTGGAATGAAATTTGAGCACGTTATGATTTTCTGAATTTTTATATCCATCTAGAGTAATCCGGACCGGTGGTTTTGATAGTTGAAGACCATGTTCAGTGAGGGACATGGCCTGTGTACACAGTTTAAAGACCTAGTCGGGTATTGGCAGCGAAGTGTGGGGTAAGACCAATACGGGATTAGGCAAGGTTAAAGAGACATCTCGATTACGTGATATATGTGGTTATGGATTGATACATAAGAGGAGAAACTCTAGAATGGATATAAAGTTTTATGTTTTCGGATATGAGTTGATTTGGATATAAGGTTTTATGTTTTCGGTTTTGAGCTGATTTTGATATAAGGTTTTATGTTTTCGGTTATGAATTGATTATAATATAAGGTTTTACGTTTGATTAATTACGAGTTTGATTGATTACGAATTGGTTTGATAAAACGTTTATTTGATTACGGAGTTGGTTTGATAAAACGTTTGATTGATTACGAATTGGTTTGATAAAACATTTGATTGGTTACGAGTTGTTTTGATAAAATGCCGATATAACGATATCGATATTTATCTGTGATTTGATTTGATTTGATAACGTGATTTTAAGGTTTTTAAGTTTAAGTTTTATATTGTCGAATCGATAAAGTATTCACGTATATTAAATAAATAATAAATAAATTTTAGATGGTCTGAATAAGCGTTTTTGGTCTACTCCGAAATTAAGTTAAGTTATTAGGAAATTAAATTAAGTTATTAACGGGTTAATAATTAACGAGTCAAAATTGTAGATCGGGATACTAAATATATTGTGAATGGTAGCAGTGATAAAACGAAATTATATGAAACGTAACTATATATCAATAAAGTGAAGTTTATTAATTTTATTAACACGTCAATTAAGTTGAGAGAACTACCTAAAATAGGTAGAACTACGTGGCTTTGATTCCCGGTATAAATATTAGAAGACGTTCGGGATATGTAGGAAGCTTGATAGAATTATCAAGTCCAAGCCAAATAATAATAATAAAACTTTAGGTAGTTCGAATAAATTTTCAGACGGATAGGCATCCGTTAGACGGATAGGCGTTGGTTAGCTGTTAGAAGTCCGTTATCCCGTTTTTCGTTCATACCCGATGCCGTTTTGGGTCGGGTGTGACAAGTTCAGTATAACCTGGAATAGAAGAATGATGAGCATATAAGCATTGCCCATCCGAATCTCGAAGGAGAAAGTCAATCGAATTATAATCTTGTTCTTTAAACGTTCCTGCATCCACATTGCAATACAAGGAATCTGATAGAGGCTTCTCTCACTTATCAGAAATAAGGCCAAAGATGCAAGGAGGTTTCAAGTAGGACTTTTATGTGGATTACTAGTCCACAAACTCCTGTCTGACAATTATGGTTATTTAGCTGGTTGTAGTTGTTTATTTTCCCATACCGCCACGTTTCCATATCATCCAAATAAGCATTGTTATCTCTGTAAACTTAATTGGTGAAGCTAATGAAAATATATTGCCGAACCAGACTTTAACATCTCCAATTGCCTCCATTTGATTATCACAAAAAATATCCCCAAGCAGATTTAACTGTTAGTGCTCAAGAAATGCATGACTTTCATTTTCACCAACATGATAACAAATTGGACATATGTTAGCAAGAATGTTATGCCTAAATGACATATTAGACATTGTAGGTAGGCAAGCTGTTAAAAGACAAAACATACAGTTTTTAACCTTCGGATTGATCGACAGATTCTAGAGTCTATGCTAATTCACCATGGTTACTGCATTAGATGTATTGTTGGCTCATATAGATATCTTGTATCCACTTCTAACCTTATATGAACCTGACTTATCAAAATACCAATACTAACCATCCTCATATACTAGCCTTCAATGTGGAATTGAGAAAATCAACTTCTGATCATGCTTAATAATGGCAGCATGTATCAACTGACGCATCCATTCCCTTGCATCCGATAACAAATCCATCATTGTGCTTGTCGGGGCACATTGAGAGGAGGACTTATCGAATATGGAAAAGACCCATCAGGTAGCCAGGGATCCCTATATATCATCGTAATTTCCCCATTACCTACTTTGCGATGAAATCCTTTTTTGAGAAGGTCCTTGCCAGCCATTAAACTTCGCCAGAGATAAGATAGATTGTGATCTATGGTAGCACTAAGGAATGAAAATGAGAGAAAATACCTTACTTGCAGAATTTTTGATACCAACGAATTGAGATTATGTATAATCCTCCAACCTTACATTGTTAGTAGAGCCAAATTGAAATCTCTAACATTCATGAATCATATACCTCCTTGTCCTTTAGGCGCACATAAATTTTCCCATCTAAGCCAATGAATATTGGATGCAGGGCTACCCAAACAATTCCACAAGAAGCAGTTAAGCATTTTGTGCACCTCATCACAAAATTGATCTGGTAATAGAAAGACACTCATAATATAAGTTGGTATGGATTGTAAAACATATTTGATAAGTACCTCCCCCTTCCCCCTTGAGAAAGGAAATTTTCCTTCCAATTGTTTATTCGATTCCAAATTCGTTCCTTTAAGAACCCAAATATCTACATTTTGCTTTTACCCACTATAATAGGGGCACCTAAATAAAAACCCATGTCTTCCACTTCCCTTACTCCCAATGTTGATCTAACACCCACATTATCCCTATCTTATGTATTCTTACTAAATAGAAGTGAAGATTTATTGATACTTTGCCCTCATGCCCTTTCTTAGATTTGCAAGCATTGCTGAATAGTCTCAGCTTCATCGCTAGAAGCACGAAAAAATAAATAGCTATCATCGATAAAAAAAAATAGGTGTGAAATAATTGGGGTTGAACATGCCACCTTACAACCATGTATTAGACCAACCAACATAATAAAGAAAGTCCCTCCGCACATACAAAAAATAGGAATGGAGAAAGAGGATCCTCTTGTCGAAGTCCTCTTGATTGAGTGATCGAGCCTACCCCCTCCCCCTTGCAGAATAGTATATCAAATCGTAGAAATGTAAAGCATCATCCACAAAATCCATTACTGATTAATCCCCAACAAAAAAAACATCCCACCAAGAAAGTCCCACTAGAATCGGTCATATGCCTTACTCATATCTAGTTTCAGCGCTGCCAAACCTTTCTTATATTGCCTCAAATTTTAACTTATGGACCACTTCATACACCACTATAATATTAATACAAGCGAGAAACACACTCCGACATTTTGAAATAATGGATGGAAGAACTTGCTTGAACCTTTTAGCTAACATTTCGGATATGATTTTAAATAATACATTACAGAGTGCGATCGACCTGAGATCAAAAGCATACTTTATGTTAGATTTTTTTGGGATCAATACAATAAGAGTATCGTTAAGTCCCGAAGGAATTTGAGAAGTATTTAAAACTGACAGACACGTACTTACCACATCAGATCCCACTATATGGTAATATGACCGCTCCTTTGATGGTAAATTGTCAAACACGTACTTACCACATCAGATCCCACACTGACTTAATCTTCACCACAATCATCATAGACGGCTGTTCTTCAGTGCACATATAAATTTTCTCTGTCATTTTATTCTCAGCAGACTTATCGGCTTCAAGAATTTTCTTAGGGTTTGGTCTTTTAGAGCCATAGCCAGAAAAAATAAATAGAAAAAAGAGAAAAAAGTAAAAAGAAACACATACACTTAAAAATGGGAATAACGAGGAAGAGTTCCGGTAAGAATGCGAGACAAGAAAAAAGCAAGAGGTCAAAAAGAAACTCATAATGAAACTCTCTCCTTTTATACTATTGGGAAGGAAATCGAAACGACGTATATTATCATTACTTATTAATAATGATTAAAGAAGCATTAAATGATCCTACTATGCACCTTAAAAAATCATGATACCATGCCACATGGCGCACAAGGAGAAATTGTCGTTAATTCGAAAGACGTCCAAAAGCACAAGAAAATGTGTCTTAACAGTTGCATTTATGAGCGTTGGAAGAGGGGAAAATCAACTGTTAGGAGCCTACATAACCTTCTTATCAATCCCGCATTTTTCAAAAAATTCAAAAAAGGCATCAAGATCAAATCTCCCTCCTTCAACTTATCAGGAAACAACAAGTACAACGCTTCCTAAAGCCAAGACTTTCTCATCATAAAGAACGATAAATTAGATCCGGGAGGGAGAGTACGCGTCATCTCCTCAACAAAATAAGGTAATATGATTGCATATCAATGAGCTTGATTCGGGAAATCTTACTAAACCCAGTCAAGGATCTAGCCGTTACCATAATCCCGTCTGATCCCGAGAATCATGGGCCAAGTGGCTTTGAGGGATATTAGACCGATATTTGGGTACACTTCCTCCTATCAACATGAGACACGTGGCTCGCCTTGTTCCGCAATCCATAACTGTCTTTTATAATTCGACATCAATATAAATAGAGCAAGTTCAGCTTAAGGTAAACATGTTTATTTATTCTATTAAACTTGCACTACAGGATTAGTTTAGTGATTGTGATTGTCTTCGAGTCTTTTTATAAACTAGCTTAGACATGATAGTGGATTCGCCATACAACCGAATTTGACCTAGAATTTTCAAGATTACAGCACAGTTACCTTTTGAAGTTTAATGTCTATAGCCAAATTTAAGTAGCTGTAATTTACCCTAAAAAAAAACATAATGACACATTTAGATCTTACACTTTTCACGTCCCATTTTGTAATCTCTCTCTCACACAACTTGGATGTAATCATGTAATCTAAAAAAAAAAAAAAAAAAAAAGTCCTACAATTCCATTTTTCCAAAAAAGCCCCCCATCAAGTCATACACACTAGTAGGCAAGTACATGAAGCTGCTGTTGATGTACCATATACCACGGTGGTTGTGGTTCTCTTCTCTCTTCCGCAGCTATGACTCTATCTCCACCATATGCCCCACCGTCTCTGTTCGCTTCCTTCTCTCTCTAAAAACTATATAAATATATCTACTTCCTCTCTTCGATAACTTCCATGCCAGCGGCAATGACCCGACTCACCACCGTTATCCTCTTTATCTATCTCTTCTCTTTCTTACTCTCTATTTACTCCCATTCTTATGTCGCCGCCGATTCACACTTCGAAGGTTTTGAAGCGGAAGAAGATGATTTCGTCGACGAAGCCGTAGACCCCCAATCGTTTAAACTCACCGATCTTCCTTTGACTCGTTCTGATGCACCTTCTACTCCTATACCAGATCCCATTTTAGAAGACGCAGAATTCAGTACTAAATCAAATCCAGATTCTCAATCCTCCAAAGTCGAATCGGATCTCTCGAAACCCTCGTCTCCACCATCAACAACCACCTTTGAATACTGGGATGAAGATGAATTTGAAGGCCTCCCTGTTAATCAACCGCCCCCGGAGATCCCCAAAACTCCCGAATCTACCAATCCGAGCGATAATCAAATCCCGGATCAGAATACAGTTGTCGTTCCAGTGAAGAAGCAGTCCTTTACTATAGAGATTGTGTGTGTTTCTTTCCTGATAATTTTCATTATCAATTATTTCACCGGGAAACGTGAGAATGAGAATTTGGCACTTGCTTGGGCAGCGAAATTTGCTGTTAAGGATTCTATTTTTGAGAAGAATTTTAGTCTTCTGGGAGTAGGGGAAGGCGATGATTCTCCCCTGTTACTGAAAGAAGGGCAGAATATATTCAAATTCTATGCCAGTGGTCGTAGGTACTGTCAAGGGTTATTGGCTACGATGGAGTTGAAGAGTAGACACGATTTGATTTCAAAGATTTACAATATGATTGTTCCTTGCAAGGATGAGATTTCATTTGAAGTGTATATGAATGATGATGCAATGGATCATGTGATTTTTGCGCTGGCAAAGAAGAAGGCTGCCAAAGGGATGCATAAAGAGATTAGGGATTTGCAGAGGTTCGCCAGTATAATGGCTCAACCACCTAGTGGGAGGAAATGGGTACCTGAGGAGTTGGGAGTTATTTCAGAGTCCAAGGAGGTTGCAGGAGATTTGATCACTGAAACTGTGCTTGAGCAGGTTAGATTATTAAATTAGTTCTTGCAGACTTTTGATCTTTAGTTGATTAATGCTGTTTATTGGGTCGAGGTCTTGCATTTTTGGAATCTCTTATTGATAGTACCATTGTGATGTTTTTATTGTTCTGCTGTCTTACTTCTGATTTGATGTTCTGTTCTATAGAGTAGCATCTTGTGTTTACACAGTTCAAGCTCTGTTTTCCAATGTGTGAATTTTGTTTAAGAGTTGTCTAATACTATACTTTTGAGCTACGTTACATGCAAATGGATAGGGGAACCGAAACCGGTAAACAATATTTGTAAAAAATCTAATAAACAAAAACGAGTTTCCTTTATTTTTTTAAAATTATGGAGATGGGATTTGAGGGCGAGCCTTGGCGCAACGGTAAAACGTTGTTGTCGTGTGACAAGAGGTCACGGGTTCGAGTCTTAGGAGCGGCCTCTTGCCAATTAAATTGACAAGGGAAGGCTTGCCCCCAATACACCCTTGTGGTGGGACCCCTCCCCGGACCCTCGCTCAGCGGGGACGCGTAATGCGACCGGGCCGCCCTTTTTTTTATGGAGATGGGATTTGAAATGTTGTGTACAAGTTTCCGAGAGTTTCGGTATATGAAACAATTCCTAAACATGAAATGCTATAAAATCAAAGTTTCCGTGCAATATAGGTTTTGAGGCTATGATATTTAGTATTTGATTTTTACTTACCTGGGCATATTTTTAATGATTTGTGTCCATAGAGAGAGATTTCAAGTGATACTTTTTGGTCATTTGTGAGAGGTTAAAGTAGATGGGTATTTGAGGTTCAATGAAAATGTCTTACTTATGTAAGAAGGGATTGATTTGGCTACCTTCATAGTTATATTGCGTTCACATGCAAAATTGATTTACAAGCAAGGTGCCTTATGTTTCTTGGGTAATAGGAATCCAGGGGATTTGAGATGGGAATTGGTATGGAATGCTAATAATGACCTTCTTGTTCCTCGTAGTGGTTCTAACAACGTTGTGTATGTCGCAAGGACCAAGCTGAATGTCATCTTACTCTATTCCATTGAATCTGTACTTTTGTGAAGTTTGTGCAACAAAACAAATATAATCCAGGTGCTGTAGATATTGCTCTGGAAATGATTTGGATTCTAGAAACCTTAAACCAATTAGTAATTTATTATATCAAGAAGTGATTGCTTCTAACAAATATTAATCTATGTAGTTGACATGGAAACCTTAGGGTGTAATTTATTTAATGCGTGGGTTATGTAATGTGGTTCTATTATTTGACCTTTTAGGTGTTATAGGGCTTTGGTTGGTTATTTGTAGTTTGAGGATTTGTCCACAATAAAAGCTTTAGAGGTGGTTTCTATTTTCTTTGTTGCTGAAGATGAATGCAGATGTGTTCCTTCCTTGAGTTTTGAAGGGTGAAATGGTGATTAGCATATGAGCTTGAATGAGTCACTATCATTACTAGGCTGTTCTATGTATCAATTGATCCTTTGGTACTACTACTATGTAAACAATCCATTGGGTCCCTGGGCTTGCAATTTTTGTTATCAATTAACCTAGCTGTACATGATCTAATATGATGAACGAAGGTAAGAAGAAAGTCAACCATTTTTTTGTGACAGAAGTTGTAATTACACATTTCTAACTTGGAAAGCATAGGAACCATTTTAGGCATGTGTACTTTTCTTCCACTTTTTTCTCTTTCAAATAAGCATTTAAGCGTATTTATGTATATGGGTTCCTTTTGTTGACATTTTGCTGAAAGTTTTGCCCAGTTGAACCACAGTATTTCGTGATTGATAATGGGGAAAGTCGGTCGTCTGACCATATATTTAGACTGCTTGTGTTGTTCTGCTCGATGTTGTAGATGTAGAGGCTGCTTGTATTCCCAGCTTCTGTGCTACTATTGTGAATGAATAGTTTTCAGTTAGTACCTTTGTCTTCAAGTTTAACACTGACTTAGTGTAGTGAACCTGTGCTTGTCATTGGACTTGCCATGTAACTATTAATCCTTTTACTTAATCTTCATCCATCAGTTGTTCACTTCGTGTCGTAACTTGTCTTATCAGCTGTATGATTATGATAATCATTAAGTTATTTCAATTATGCTTCAGGTTTTTGGTGAGAAAGCTTACGAGAAATATGGCAAGTTTTTCATCTCCATGCATTTTTCTGATCAACAACCTGGAACCCACAAGAAGATGCTGTTGTTCAAGTTTGCACTTCCTGATGCAAACAATATGGCTGATATGACTCGATTGGTGGCACTGGTCCCTTATTACATCGATCTTATCGGGCGCTACAAGTTGAGTTCCCAGGTAAATATTTATCTTTTGGAATCTGCTTTTAACGGTTAATTATTTTTCATGGTCTTGAGAATTAATAGTTATGCTTTGCCTGCTGCAGGCTAAATCTAAAACAGAGGCAGCCAGATCAAAAGCTGCCCATGAGGCGTACAAAGAACTTCAGAGTGCAAGGCAAGAAGCATTGCAGAAAAAGAAGGCAGATAGGAAAAAGATGCTTGAGGAGGCTGAAGCAAAGCTCGGTGCAGAGGCTATTCGCAAGAAAGAAGCAAAAGAGCGTGCTCGACAGATGAAGAAGGGAATGCCAAAAATAAAGATGACCCGTGCTCACTAGATTTCAAAATTCCCTTATTGGGCATTCTAGAAATTAGTTGTTAGAACATTCAGAGCCTAATCCCATTAAAACTGTATTTATCAGGTTATCTTGATTCCTTGTGTTCACTGTGTACCTCAGCACGGCTCATAGACAAGACAACGATTCCTATCATTGATTTTGGTATGACAATTTTTTTAGGAGACCAGACCACTTGTTGGAATAGATCAGTGCCATCTCTCAAGAGTTTCTTATTGTTTTAAACTTTTTTTTGGCATCATATTGCTCTTATTTGAGCTTTACATCATATTGCTCTTATTTGAGCCACATTTAAATCAGTTGGGGCATTTCCTTCTTGCGAGCTCGAAGGTAGTGTTAAATGAGCAAGGTATAGGACTACTTTTGATATTTATCTATAGACCTTGTTGGAGCTTCATGTAAATGTAAAAAAAAAAAGGTATGCTCTTTGATAAAAGGACCAAGGACCACAAAAGAAATTAAACTTTAAGAAATCAAATTTGACATTAGTGTTCTATTGCTGTACTTTAAGAAATTGAACTTTTTAAGGTATGCTCTTTGAATTCTTCTTGGTGTAAATTTACTTATTTGTCCTTTTTTAATTGGTCGAATTATTTCTATTATGAGGCCAAGTTATATCTTTTAGTATTTCTTAGAATAGTTCAGGTTGTTTAAATATATATCTGTTTGCTGTGAAAAGAACCAATATCATTGGTTAAAAAAAATTGAATTTTTATTTATTTCTTGAGAGTTCAATTTAGAGATTTCAGTGTTTGAGACAATACAACTTAACAATTCGCTTGAAGATTGAATTTGGGTATTTGCAACTTTAATTTGCTAGGGTTCTTTTTTATCACAATTGAACAATCGGATATAATTCTTAATTGTTGGAGATCAGGATCCGGTCTTTCCAACTTTGGCCCTGTTTGGGAATTAGCTGTTAGCTGATTACATTAGTTGATTTGACTAGCTGTTTGTGTAGACCTGTTTGGTAAAAATTAACTGATTGATAATAGCGGTTTGTACAAAAAGACGAATAAGGGCATTAATTTTAGCGTAGGAGAAGAAGAAGTCTATCTATTAGGGTTAAAGAAGCCCATTAATTTTAATATTGTAAAATGCTAATTGAAAAAGCTCATTTTAAGAGCTTTTTCTAAATTAGCGTTTTCATCTCAAAACTCTTTCCCAAACTTCTCTCCACCAAACACTCCAATCAGCGGTTTCAGTGGTCAAACCTCTAAAGTTGGTCAAAACCGCTCTTTTTATCCCAAAACGCTCTTTACCAAACAGGACCTTTATTTTGTTAGGATTCTTTTATGTTCGACTTTAATTCGTTAACGTTTGTGAGCAGTGGTGGAGCCATGGGGTCTGTCGACCCTCCGGTCTTGTTGGAACCCTAGGGGATTCTCCATCCCGATACCATCATGATTCTGGCATGGTTGGATGGTAGAGATTGAAAAAGATAGGGGTAACCTCTAATTTTCTTTAACCTATAGTTTTTTAATTTATAGATCCAAAACGATCGTGAATGCAAGACTTTTGTCTTTCATATTTTCAATTTAATAACGGTCTGCCCTTCTCCTCTTTCTCATTCTTCAAATTAAGAATACAATTTCCAACAAATTTCAAATTCTTTCAATTTTATTTTAGCCTTTAATTCCTTTGATAAATTGAGGGTTCTTGTGTTTAATTCTGTTGATTATATCATTTTGAGTGCTAGGTGGATTATTCAATTTTATTGGGTATTTTTTTATTTTGGCTATTTAAATTTACTTTTTAATTATTGAAGATTAATTTAGATATTAAGTTTTTTTAGACAATTTAGATATTAAATTAGTTCTTTAAATTGGACTGGATTTTTCTTTAGGTTAACTCAATCAATCACTAGTGAATAATAGACACATTTTAAGTAGGATTCAAAGTCATGAGTCATTATTAAAAAAAAAAAAATCTACAAACATTAGAGTCTCTCGAATTTTGAATCCTTTAATTTTGATTTTTTATTACAAAGATTAGTTTAGATATTAAATTAGTTTAATTAGACTGCATATTTCTATATTTTAGCTCAATCAATTACCAGTGAATAATGAATATATCGGAAAACAAAATTTATAAACACATTTTAAGTAGGAATCAAATATTGAGTCGTTATTAAAAAAATTCTGCAGACATTGGAGCCACTCTGAACTTCGAGTCCTGGACCCACCACTGTTTTTGGGTTCAAATATAACTGTCGGGCTTCCGGAACATTGTTTCTTATTGATTTGCATCAGTTTAATTTTAGAATTAACTTTGTTTCTTATTCCGGAACTTCGAGTCCTGGCCCCACCACTATTTGATTTAGCTTCTGTCTTATTGATTTATATCTGTATTTATTTCTTTGATTTTTTTTTAATTTCTTGTTTCTATCAAAATTGAATTAACTTTCATCATTCTAATTAAAAAAAAGGGTAAATTACATAATAGTCAAGATTAACCAATTATTTATAAGTGTCTCAAACTATTAAACAAATTTATTTAAATGTCAAATTTGGTGGTTATTTTTAAATCTGTATTTTTTTCTACAACTGATTAACTGAAAATTTGACAAAAACGAAAATAAAGTTATGATATTCTGATATTTTAAGATTTAAAAGCATATAATGATAAATCACATAAAAAACGATTTTTATAATTGTAAATAAAAATAAAAATTTGATTTTATATGTAATTTCCTCTAAAAAAACAGACCAAGTTTGTTTTCTATGTAATACAATTTGTTTCGTCTTTATTTTGTTTTCCCCATTACTTTTGCGCTAATTAAAAAAAAAAGTGGAATTGCGTCATAGAAAAAACAAACAAAAGAATCTTGTAGGTCATTGAGTAGACTTACAATAAGACAGAAGCTAGATCAAATGGGCGGTTGGAGCTCGGCTAACATGCTCTTATGCCTAAGTGAGCTTTCAGGGATGATATAAAGATGAACACACTAGTAAATCAAAGTTAGAGATACGCTTAATGAATGAACGAATGTGTACATTGGAGGGCGTCTTACTATATTATAGTGTGATTCAAACAAAGGGCAGTGATTATAGACCTTAGAGTGTGTTGTGATATGTGTCGCCTGTTGATAGGCAGACGTGTACCCATTAAGTTGGATTCAATATTTCTCAAGCCTACTAGGTTCGTGATTGATGGGATTGGGCGTGATTATTCTGTAACAAGTTGATCTTTGACTGAGTCGATATTGATCTCTCGGATCAAGATCGCGTGACTAAGTCATTTGAAGATAACTGACCTTTTTCAATGATGCCACATGTATTCTGGTTCTCAGGTGATGGCTCGGGCTTCCCTAATAATGTCATATGGATCTAGTTACATCCGTATAATATCAAATGTCCCCTTCGAGTCGAGTTTTGCATTCTTTAGCATGCGAAGGCTTTTGTTGATGATGTCACAAGGAGCCTTACTCTTTATTTTCCTTATCGAGTTAAAAAAGGCTTAGGACCTTATTTGAGGGGGGTCTGGCTTGATATTTTGGGGTTTTAAGAAAAGAGGGTTGATAAGGAGATTGTGCGGGTTTCTAAGGATTGATTTTCCCCTCTTTTTATATGCTTTTAAGTGTGGATGTGAACGTTTATCTATCATGAACATCGTTCGAGCCAATGGCGGTTTATCCATGCTTGCCACGTGTTGTATTTTGCATTGTTTTTTAAGATAACATGTCAAAAGCAGTTAATGCTCTTTGATCATTACTGTTTAGTAATGATAGTGGCTATCTTTTTACTTCTTCTTCAACTATATAAAAGGGCGAAGAGGTTGGTGAGTTTCGCTTTACGTTTCTTTCTTTCATTGTTGCTTTCCTAGGTTGTTTCTTGCTCCTTTTTTCTGGCAATTTGGTTGAAGTTGAGAGTAAGGTTTATTTGATTTCTCTTTCTTTTTGCTTTTCTTATGCTTTCAATTTTGACTAAGAAGCCAAACCTTAAGAAGCCTTTAGAGGTAGATAAAGTGTCTAGGAAGAAAGTTAACCCTCGGCCTGGGGCAACCTTCTTTATTGAATGTAGAAAGGTTGCAGTCTTTTGGTGTAGTGACAGCTGTATTGACTTGCAGCAGATGGATGTTCGTCTTCCATCCTCCATATGTATGATAAACATCGGTTGTGATGGTTATCTGGGTATTTATACCCGGCATATGGAGTTGGGGATATGATTTCCCCTCCTTGATAGTGTTGTGGATATCTTGCGGGAGTTTCCATTATATCCTTCCTAAATTTCTCCCAATTCACGGGCATAGCTTTTAGCCTTTGTGAAGATTTTGCAAGATTTGGGGATTGCACTGAACGGGGCTATATTCCATAGATGATTGATGCGCCTTCCGTAAAGAAGACTCACTAAGGGATAAGTGTACCCCGTCGTTATCAAGTAATAAATCTGGAAAGTCTAGATATCGAATCCACATGACTTATTTACCACAAATATCGATCTACTTGGTCTCAGGTGTTATCTAGGCTTTGTGGGTTTTGAGTTTGTTTGTTTAAGTTAATCTACTCCTAGGTTGAATCATACTACTCCTAGCTAGATTATACTAATTCTAACTAAGTTATTCTACGCCTAATTAAGTTAAACTACTCCTAATTAAGTTATACTACTCCTAGGTGATCTTTCACTAATGCAATTACCCGAAGGAACATGGTATGAACGATAATAATGAAGTTAGGTTATTAGGTCTATTGATTAAAAACCTAATCTAAGTCACTTGTATTCAAGGCGATTAACCCTACTTACCCTCCTGAAGTTCCTAGTGCGTGATTCCCTTGTAAGGCCGAAACTAGGTCTAAGGCTCAGCAATTTGGGCTTAATCAACTAAGAGGTCGTCAATCTCCTAGGCTCTGACTAGGTCAGATTCAGCTCACAATATGTGCCTACTAGATTTTGGGGCTTTTGAATGAGTTAAACCAATTGAATAAAGCGTAAGATAAAGATTAAACAAATAATCATAGAACAAAACAAGAGCTAAAATATTATTAAAGGCGAAGAACAATGTCACAGGATACAATTAGCCTAGGATTCATAGACTGTATCAAAGAGTACAAATAAGGAAAGATAAAAGGAGATACGAAAATCCCTTTCAGGGAACCTGTCTACTCTGCAGCCGGCTTCTTAGGTCTTAAGGACGGACCTTGAATATTCCTCGGTGAACAGCTTTGAAGGAGCTTCAATGGAGGTTGAAGAAGATGGAGGAGATGGAGAGGAATTTCAAGGGGAAAGCTAAAGTAAATTACAATAATGAAAGATATCTAATTTATAATGGAAAAGTTCTATTTATAGTTGTAGCTCGGGCCCTCTTTTTGACCTATTTCGTGTCCTTATGCAAGTGGGAAGTCGTGGAGTCGTGGGGTCAAAATTGAGATTTTTGACCAATTCCCGCAGGCCAGCTCGCCTGAGCAGGCGCCAGCTCGGCGAGCTGGCCATGCCAGCTCGCCCGAGCAGTGCCAGGACAGCTCGGCCGAGCAGTGCCTGGGTAGCTCACCGAGCAGTGCCTGGGCAGCTCGCCGAGCAGCGCCTGGGTAGCTCGCCGAGCAGCGCCTGGGCAGCTCGCCGAGCAGCGTCTGGGCTGCACGTCGAGCAGTGCCTGGGCAGCTCGCCGAGCAGCGCCTGGGCTGCGCACCGAGCACCGCCTGGGCTGCTCACCGATGCTCAATTCGCCGAGCGACTGCCGGGGGTCCCCGAGACGCGATTTTCACCCGAACTCGTTCCTGCTTTAGCCTGCACATGCACGAAAACTCTAAATAACATTAGTTCCGAGGCTAAATTGACCCGCCAATCGCTCATTTTGAGTAGACACTTCGTTTGGTGCGACTTTTGGCGGATCAATTAGCTATAAAAGATAATGGAATTTTAACATACATGCTATTTTTGCCATATTTGCCTAAAATAACCAGAAAACGAGCCTAAACAACGAAAAGTAAAAAAAAACATTTCCAATTTCTAACTAACTCACACAAAAGCATATAAATGCGAGAATTGCTCGCTTATTCATGAAATAATGCTAAAAACCGTCCTAAAACCGTACCCAAAGATAGGGGTTTTTGACCCCTATCAATGATCTCATCATCTAGAGGATGCATCATGACTATACCACTTTTCTGGTGAAGAAGATGGATAGTTTTAAGAGCTTCAAGATGAAGTGGCTCCTTATTGATCCAAATAAGAAGACGATGGAAAGTTTGTATTATGGTGGACTCCCTTTCCGTATAGCCTAAAACCCATCCCCTGAAGAACCCCCTGTCAGGAATAATGAGAGGGAGCTAACGAAGGCAGAGCTAGAGGTAGTGGAGCGGTTTAAGGAGTTTGATGTTGTATGGGATTATGTGGATATGCTTGGAGTGCTTCGGAGCTGTTTGCCTTGTGTTTTAAAAGGCACAGTCGAGTGTTTTTACGCTAATGGCATATAAGAGTATATTAGGCTTCTCCTATGTGATTTTCGCGTGACATGTCTCATTACCAATAGGGAGGACATTTGTCTTATGAACGAGGATGCCATTTGTCCTTATGAACTTCACAAAAACAATGTTCTTGCAAAAAACCATCTTGACAATGTTCTTTCAAGCGTAAACGCAACTTGCAAAATGCAAACTGAAGTAATATATGGTTTGGGGAATCAAATTATACATATACATATAGAGTTGATAGTTGATGACATACTGCCACATGTTATCATATTTTCTATTTATATAAAAATATTTATTCGTGAAATGTATAAGGGGGATGATCCACGGAAGTTCAGACAGTTAAATGGGATAATCTTTGTTAACGGCTATCCTGGTATCATCATTTATTGGCCATTCACTACGCCAAAACCCTCTTCAGACGAACCATCGTCCTGCGAGATATAAATCTGTTACGGGGCTCGCTGCCGTCTATTGCACCTTCAGATGACGGTCAGGTTCTGTCATGTTTCGTCATCACACATGACATTAGCCTATTTTCTTACTGTCATCTTACCCTTGTTACGATGCAGCTTATTTATTACTGTCGTCACCTTTAATGTCATCACATGACATTCTAACAATTAAAACCGTCAGGTTAGCGTGTGAGAAATTGGCATATTTAATTTGAGATGACAGTTCGTATAATAATTTCTGCCGTTATAGCCTGTTTAGATGGCACAGGTCTTAATCAATCATGTCAAAGGATTTTTTTTCATATGACAGAAACATTTATTTTAATGTCTTTTTATTGCTGTTTAGATGACATTTTTAAAAATTAAAATGTCACTTTATGCCTTCTTCTTCGTTTGAATTTCTGGTTTTTATACCTGAATACAGAAACATTCTAAAATATGAAGATGAAATTCTTTATATCAAAGATTTTAATTTTATTAGAGACCAATATTCATAATATGTTTACATTTGTGCCTATAACGTCAATCCATATCTTGAATAACCAATACATTTCTAAATTAAAACACAAAAAATAACCAATCTTCCATAAGTCAATCCATATCTTGGAGTAATAATTAGGCCTATAATCCCAAAGGTCTTGGTATCTGCAAAAGCCAAGCAAGTCATTAATATTACACACATCCCTAAACTCAGTAGTAATTACGTGACCCTTCCCCTTTCACGGCCTTTCACTTACCACAATCATATCACTATAAATATATGCATCATAATTCAGAATCATACCTTTAACAACCAGAAAACTTACCAACAATGGATCCCCTTGTTGAAACTCCAGGAGACATAATTGCTGACTTGGATAAGTTGTACATGGAGAACCCAGAGTGGTTTCTGGCCATCAATGGTACGTATGTCAATTCATAGTTGTTCTGTAACCCTTCCTGGCTTCTTCTGTATATTTCTAATGATTCTTCTTGGATGATAACGTATAGGTCCTCTCAATGGTAACTTCTTCACATGGTCGATCATGATGAAAGGCCCCCAATACACCCCATATGAAAGGAGTGTATTTGAAATCAGAATCAGCTACCCTCCGGATTTCCCAAACAGACCTGCAAGAGTAATATTAACTCAGATTAGTAAGATATAATCACCTACATGAAACATACACTAATAAATCTCTCCTCTTATTCTCAGTTTTGCTTCTGGAATAGGATATATCATCCTAACGTGGCTCCTCAGGGATTGATTCAACTTCCCCGTATCCTTAATAACCATCGCTTTTCCACTGTCACGGTATAATGCAACCATTTATCTATTTCATTTGATAAACATACAACATCATATTTTTGTTCTAATTATTCTATGCATTTTGTAGTGTCTGCGACACATATATGATCAACTTCTACAACCCCACAGTGAGGAGCCATATCCTGGGCAAGAAGTAGTTGTTGAGAAATACCGCAGCAACAGGGAAGAGTATGAGGGGCTCGCCCGGATATGGACTGAGGAGTATGCAAAGTCGATATGAGGGTGTCCAAATCTCCTAAACTATTTTGGCTAAGAGAAAGGAGAATCGGAAGGTAATGTGAGCTCCAAATGTGGTTCTCATTCCAATTCCAAATTTCCTTTCTATAGTTAAAATAGTTAAGGAGCTTTGGACCTTTAATTCCCCCCCCCCCCTTTTGTAATATAATGTAGAGCTTTGTGCTCCTAAACTGACCCTTTTATAATGCTCCTTCCACTTGTACTCGTTGTACTTAGAACTTGGTAATGAGGGTTATGATGCTGTCACCATAAGGGATTCTGTTTGTGCTGAATATGAAGGGTGTTAAAATCTCCTAAGCTATCTTGGCTAAGTGAAAGGAGAATTGAAAGGCAATGTGATATCCAAATGTGATTCTCATTCCAATTCCAAATTTCCTTTCACTAGTCAAAACAGCTAAGGAACTTTGGACTGTCAATTACAACCGAAAGGCAACACTCATCCCCCCTTTTGTAATATAATGTAGAGCTTTGCTATTCAGTTTGTATGTATGTGCAAGTAGACTAAACCGACCCTTTTACAATGCTCCTTCCACTTGGGTTGTACTCGTGGTACTCTGAACTTGGTAATGAGGTTTATGATGCTGTCAAAACAAGGGACTTTGTTTGTGCTGAATGCATCATAAACCTATCACCATGTTTAATGTTGTTGTTACGATATCAAACCGAGTGGAAAGGAACATAGTAAGAGTATGGCCAATGCACATACATAACCCTTTATGTAGAGCTTGTTATTCAGTTCGTATGTATATGTATATTCTAACTAATCAAAATATATCTTATCATTTGCAAGCCATATAAGTATATGCAATTAGCCTAAATTTACCCTTTAATACATGCTTCATAAACAAATCGCATTCAGAATCCTTACTTATCATCATAGGTCATGTTCAAATAAAAATGAGTCAGTTGAGTTCATAACATTTTCAGCTTTAAGAGTATGCCTAACATGCTATAACAAGTAGACAACTTATTGAAGTAGACATGTATATTCAAGTGAACATGCTATAATAAGTAGACAACTTATTCGTGCCTGTCTATTCCTTACTTATTCAAGACAACTTATTCCTTACTTATCATCATAGGTCATGTACAAATAAAAAAGAGTATGGTGATATCTTATCATTTGCAAGCCATATCAGTACATGCAATTAGCCTAAATTTATCCTTTAGTACATGCTTCATACATGCTCAATGACCTTTTTACAATGTTCCTCTAATACTTGATGCATGATTAATAAGCTACATGCCCAAATGAACAATCGTACACATACTCATACAGAACCTCAAACATAAACATCAACAGAACATCAAACATAAACATGTTTCATACACATACACATACTCAATCACTTCTAGCAGTATACCTCATAGGTGTAAGAGTAGTGCCAATCACAATGAACATTCAAAGCTTTAGAGTATGCCTAATTAGCCACATGCTTAATGATCATTCATACATAAACTCTATGAGTCCTAGCTTCCTAAACAGTTAAATCTAACCAACCAGTTCATACCAATCATTTCTGTTGAAACACCTTTCCACATAATTTTGATTTGACAAAATTGTTTAAGTATAATTAAAAACATATTCTAAACACACTAAGTTTAAATGCTTTGATTTATTCTACTAATGTGTTTGTTCAATGTTGAGTTAAAAATTGCTTATAAGACATAAGGATTTAAAGGCCCAAGCTCAATACAAGAGTCAAAGCCCAAGTCAAACGGTTCAAGACAACTCGGCCCGCGTATGTCAAAACGTTGTCGTTATGGACAAAACGCAACTCAGCGGAAGAAGGATCTAGAAGACCTTCAGGGAACAACTTCGGAACGAAGCTGCTGAGTTGATTCGACAAAGCGTACAAGACAGCAGCTGGCTAAGAAAAACTTCCAGACAAAGTGTTTCCACTTTGGGTAAAGTTCAGACGACACAGTATGCTGTCCAGTTGACTTTACCATAAAAGGAGAGACATTCTGTCGAGCTGACCAAAAGCTGATCGAGGACAGAAGATACTCAAATCTGATTGGCCGAGAGCTCTGAGCAAGTCAGGATGACAACGACAGGAAGCCGTTTCCCTCCAACGGTTATTTCAAAATTCGAAATGACCGATGCCTCAAGACATCTCTATAAATAGTGCCATCAGAAGCTTCATTCCATATAGAACTTGATCAAGCCATTACGCTGACCAAATTTCTACGCAAGTTCTGCAAGCAAGAAGCAAAGCAATCTTACACTAAATTTCATATCTTTTGTGTAAAAGTCTAGAGTGATTATTCAATCATCTAAGGTGTCTTAGCAATCATTGTTTAGGACAAACACTTATCATTTCTAGAGATTAGAAAGGTTAGGCTGAGTACTCGGTTATAGTACTCAGCGAGAGATTAGGATTGAGTAGATGTATAGAGGAAGGTACTCTTGTTATACTCAGTTGCTAAGATTGTAAAAGGTTTGAGGCTCTACCTTTAAAGAGCTCAGTAGAGGATTCGAAAGCTCGGAACGTGTTCCGGGGACAGGACATAGGCTTAGAAGCCGAACCTGGATAAATCTGCTGAGTAACGTATTTCTTACCTTAAACTCCTTATATATATTGCTTGCTTAAATAACCAAAAACTGACCAAGTAAAGAGGTCAAGCTGAGTTGTGCGCATCGAACATCTGAGTTCAGGAATAGACTCTAAGTGCTATATCCTGACTCAAGTTAAGAAACTGACCTAGTCACCAGTTGACTAAGCCAGTATCTTGCTATTTACTCAGCGCCGCTGTTAAAAACCTTTTCTCTTAAGAAAAGAAGTCTGCCCTAAATTTAAAAAGTTTAAATAGTTCCTAACCCCCCCTTGGAACTATACTTGTAACGTTATAAGGGACCAACAATTTCACCATCACCCATAACATCATACATATATGTAATCATTCAGTTCAAACCCACATAACAATATATATACTAAATCAATGAGTTCTAGGTTCCAAAACAATACATCAAACATACACAATCACTTCTAAAGGCATGACCAATCAGTTCAAACCAATATAACATTAATATATATTCAGTAAGTTAAAGAAATCTTCACATATGCTAAATGCATGAACCAATTGACAATCTCTTCAGTCAGCCTTCCCATGTACTGAAGCATTCTTACTATCCCTGCAAATATTGTGTTCAAATAAAAAGGAATCAGATGAGTTCATACCATCTACTGTATCAGGCACTGTCTTGCCCTAGATTAAAAAATATAAAGACCCAAGCTTTACAGCAGTGAATCTAAATACAATAAAATCAGTGTAGCTAAGCGAGAGATCTAAACCTTTCAACGATAGGTCTGAAAATCACAAGATCTTTATACCAGCTGCTTAAATCGACATACACAAAAGTAAATCGGATGAGGAAAAGATAGAGTAAGGAACAATGATACTCTAATACATCTAGGAACGAAGAAAATATGGCTTACCAGTACCGTGTTTCGAGCTCACCCAATGATTGCATGTTCAAATCAACCATGGAGATAGAGAAGGATGAAGCTTGCGTAACCTAAACTGGGGTTTGGGATTGAGAGAGAGTTTATATATCAACTGAAATTTCAGTCAAATGATATAGAGCGCCTAAAATTTGGTATGGCCGCGTAAGTGTAATTTCATTTGCCGCTTTTTTGTTTTCGGCATACAATGACATTCATTTATTAGAAGTGTCATCTGTTGAGCGCATCAAATTTAACGAAAACACGCATTTTCTTTGGATGACAGGATTCTATAATCGTAATGTCTACTGAGAATTGAGCGCATTTTTTATTTCACCTTCAGATGACATACAGTTAAAATACTGTCACAAAAATATTCAGACGACACGAAAACAAATGTCTGTCATGTATCTTGTGTCATGTGAAAGGGAAAATGGCATAGTGATTACTGAGAAGTGTATGCAACTGGTTTGTGAAATAAAAGGTTATCAATCATATCTTTTGGTCTAGTGCAAGTGAATGTGAATTCTTTATGGAAGATGTTTCTTACAGTCTTAATGATAATGCATGTAATCCAATTAAAGCAGACGCTCTCCTTATTGGACAATAACTATGTTGCTCAAGGCGAGAAGGTTATATGTTAGTAATTTGAAGCAACACGAAACTTTCTTCTTTAATTTCTTTTCTTTTCATCTACTTTTTCATTAGATAATGAAATACATAAATATAGTGTAGATTGCTTGAACTTTTACATAAACTTTTTACTATTGACTTCTTACGCTGCTCATCTGTTTCACAACATCTTTCCAAATACACGTAGACATGTTTAGGAACTAGTTGCTATTATAGAATTTGACTTGGTTGTGAAACTATTATTTGTCTTTAGGGTCAATGTCGAGCCTTGTGTTTAAAAAAAAATTAATGATGAAATAATATTCAGGTGGTTGGTTATCTTCTGTTAATAGTCAGTTTGCTATTAATGAACATTTTTCATGTTTTAATTCTATAGTCAAGGATTGAAGCATTGTCATCTAGCGGGGAAAACATTGAGCAAGCTGATGAAATACTCGTAGATGCATCATCTTTCGGTTGTGAATGGATAGTTGGTAGGATAGGCCCCATGTTTGAATATGTAATAGAGCAATTCAAAATGGAAATCAGAGACGAAATTAGAGATGAAGTGAAGAATGGGATTATAAAGGAACTGAAGAATGAACTATCAACTCATTGAATTTCTTGTACAAAAGTTGAGCATTATGAACCCATCACTCAATCTAAATTTGGATGGTGTTCTTTCTACAGTTCGCTCATATGAACATGACGACTGATTTATTTATTCTTATAATGATACTTTAGGGTTTTATTATTTAGGTACTGTTGGATGTTGATATTTAGGTATTTTTGGATTATGCTGCTTGTGAATGTTTGTTTAAATAGGCGTTGCCTTTTGGATTATAAATATCATTGTTGCCTTTATGTTATAAACATTGTTGCAATGGTAAACTAAAACATGGTTGCCTTCTACTCTAAACATCATTGCCTTCTACTCTAAACACCGTTGCTTTTGTAAACTAAAATCTTTGTCGTTACATTGCAAATCGTTGCATGTGTACGAGAAAATGTTGCTATAAATTAAATTTGTTGTCTATGCTATAAACTGTGTTGCTTTTGTTAACCAAAAGTCGTTGATTTAGAAAAATAATTGTTGCCTTAGCCAAATAAATTTGTTGCATTTGTATGACAAAAAAGTTTTGCTAAAAGTTAAAACATCGTTGCCTATATTATAAAATATCGTTGCTTTAGGACCCGAAATAATATTGCCCTGGGGATTAAAATGTTGCCTTTAGTTTGAAATTGTATTGCTTATCTTACTTATCGCAACGATTAATAGATGTAAAATCATTGCTTTTGGTTCATTGTTTGTTGACTTTTAATTATATCATTCGACTGCTGCACTTATTGAAAATAAATCAACGATATGTTCATTGTTGCATTAGAGAACATTTTCGTTGCTTTTGAGAGAAAAAGCAACCGTGAATGAACCAACGAATATAAATTGCCCAAAATCGTTGCCTTTGCTATTTTTTGTTAATATGCAACATTTTGGGTGCCTAATGTAACGAATCAGTATCGTTGTAATTGACATTCTATGGTGTAGAATTCGTGCTCCAATTTGAAATGTTCAATAAAGACATGCAACTCTTTTTTTCAAATGCTCATTGTGCTTTCCATAAACAACTAGTTTTTGGCCCGTGCAATGCACAGATTTATCTTAACATACAAATATTAATAAAAATAAAGGTGCTATATAAATTAAATATTATTATTTTATTTTCAAATTTACTTTAAATAATCTTTTTTATAGATAAATATAATAATATAATTAAAAATATTATATTATATATTATTATATTATATTTTTTATCAGTAAAAAAGAAGAAAAGGACACCAACTCCATCGTTATTGTTTTATATTATATATATATAGATATGAAAAGAATTAGAGAGATTTTATGGATTAATTTAAATTCTGTAGAACTCTTAGATATGGTACGGATAAAATAATATTTTTATAGATAAATATAATAATAGAATTAAAATTAATATATTATATATTATATTATATTACATTTTTTATCAGTAAAAAAGAAGGAAGTGACACCTTATCTACATCGTTACTGTTTTATATTATATATACATATGCAGAGAATTATAGAGATTTTAAGCATTAATTTAAATTATGTAAAACTCTTACATATAGTACGGATAAAATAATCTTTTTATAGATAAATATAATAATATAATTAAAATTAATATATTATATTATATTTTTTATCAGTAAAAAAGGAGGAAGTGATACCTCATCTCAATCGTTACTGTTTTATATTATATATATATATATATATTAGTTAATTTCAATCACTTAATTAGGATTGACAACTTTAATTAACCATAGTCAATTAATTAATTAAAATACTATATATGCTTTATTTTATTTTTTTTATACCTTTTATGGCGTGTTTTGCTCCTTAGAACATCTTCAATAGAGGGTGCCTAAAAGAGTGCCAAAACTTAACACATAATCTTAAAATATAATATTTTGTTGTCTCTTTCATCCACATCACTTTTGACAACTTTATTTAAAAAATGCTCCAATAGAGGTTGCTTGAAAAGTTGCCATTATAATCCTACAAATTATTATTTTATTATAAATATTAAAAATAAAAGGCTCCAGATTTTATTATTTCTAGGAGAGGGACCACTTTTATATTAAAAAATAATTAAACAAAGTTGCCAAGAGGTTGCCAAAAATTGGCAACTTTTCTTGACACCCACAATCACTCCAATAGTGGGCACCCTTCAAAAGTTGCCAAACCTGATGTCACATTAGCTGGCACTCTTTTGGGCACCCTCTATTGGAAATGCTCTTATAGTCGTTTTTATCTCGTTGTAGATCTTATAAGGTTTGATTCCTTACCGTTTCTTTCTGTACTTATTGTGTTTTGATCTAATGAAGCTATCTGCATTTTCATAAAAAAAATCACATCATATTGAAAATTTAATTGAGGATATATAAGAGAATAAGTTGAATATGTTGGATATATTTTGCTTTATTCCTAAAACGAAGGAAGATAATTGGATACATAATCTTATTATAGGGTGGGTTAGTGATATCTTAATAGATAGGTGATAAATTAATATATAACAATTATCTTTAAGCAATGTTATCAGGCTTGGATCGGACCAGCCGGTTCAACCGGAAACCGGCCAGCCATCCAGTCCGAACCTCTTTGGTTTGTTGAACTCTCAACAAACCGGAGTGACCCGGGTTTAAACTGGAACCCGGCGGTTCAGCCAGGAACCGGTGTAACCCCAGGTCAGTAGACTTTGCATTAGCACCTCTCCATTGTGCAAAGGAGGTCGCTGACGCTGAATTTAGCTATTTGCCTCAATGATCACCCTTAATTTATATTACCTTTTTTTTGTTTCTCTTTTGTATATAGACGATGTGGGATTCATTATAAAATCAGTTAAACACCCTTCTCCGCCTTTTCTACCTTCTCCACATGCATTGCTTTATTTTATTTTTTTTAGTATTACGTTTTTTTATTTGTTTAGCTACTTAAATTCCTCCGTTTGGTATGCCGTAATGCAATGTAATGTAATCAAGGTCGTAATGTAATCAAAGTTGTAATGGAATGGAATGGAATGGTAATTCCATTACCATGTTTGGTTGACAATCATGATGTAATGTAATGACCATTACAATATTTATATTTTCCTAATTCAATGTAATCATAAAATTTTATTTACATAATTAAAATCGACGAAAAACATGAAAAGTACGAAAAATGTGAAAAATCGAATCGAAATCAAATACAAAATTAGATTAACCGAAATCAATAAATTAGTATATAGTTTTCGTTTTTTCTTGTTTTTTTTTACAATTTTCTCGTTTCTTTTAATTTCCATTTTCAACAATTTTCACCGTTTTTTTAATTTCCATTTTGCAACATTTTTCACCGTTTTTCTATTCTCTTTTTTCCGGTTTTTCATTTTTCTTTTCATTTTTCGCATTTTTTCGGTTTTTCGCATTTTTTTCATTTTTCTCGTTTTCAATTTTCATGTTTTTCTACTTTTTGAGACGTGAGTAGAGGTGTGCATCGGTTCGGTTTAAACCGCATACCGAACCGAGTGAATTCGGTTTTTTGATTCGGTTTTTTAACAATTCGGTTCGGCATCGGTTTTAATTTTAAATGTATTTCGGTATTCGGTTCGGTTTGATAGAAAATGTAAAAAAAACCGAACCGCACCGAATTACACATATTTTACATATATATATATATATATTATACAAGTCTAGTTTTTTTTTTATTGTTGAGATAATAATCCAATATAGATATATTTCGGAAATATTTCAATTTTGTTGTTGTTGAGGTAAATTTAATGAGAAAATATAGTGAATTTTATTTGTTATTTGTTATTTTTAACTTAATTCGGTTTGTTCGGTTTAAACCGAACTGAACCACATATTTCGGTTCAGTTTTAATTCGATTTTACCTATTATCCGGTTCGGTGTCGGTTTGAATTATTTTGATCATTTCGGTATTCGTTTTTTTTATTCGGTTCGGTTTTGTACCGATGCACGCCCCTAGACGTGAGATTTGAGAAATGAGAGGTTAGATGACAATGTAATGAGAATTCAAGTCATTTTTCTATGTAATGGGGATTACAAGATTTCTTCAACAAAATTTAACTCAAGGTTTTCTCATTCCATTACAATGAAATTGTAATATGCAACTAAACATGGTAATGAGCCTTCAATGTAATGGCCATTCCATTTAGAGGTGGCAAAATGACACACGACCCGATTACACGACACAAACACGACACGGATTTTTAGTGTTAGTGTTGAGCTTAACAGGTAATAGGTCATTTTTGGATTGACACGAAACTGACACGCAAATTTTTGGGTTGGGTTAGTGTTGATATGTGAACCCGAAAACGACACGAAATGACACGAATATTGAAAATTATTGTTATATTCTCTCGTGTTTTTTTATGTCACTTTATTAATAAAGATAATAAAATTATAATTATTAATTGTAAATATTAATTTGAATTTCCTAAATTGTTATAAACACATTATATGACCCTATAACATGATATTATCGAACTTTTCGATAATTAGTGTTAACATACCAATCTAAAATGATATAAAATGTTTAAAAACGGTACCATATTTTCTTATATTTTTAAGAGTTATTATTAATATATATGCATAAAAAATTACATGTAACCCGAAAACACGACACGAAATCGACACTAACTCGAACAGGTTAACACGACTTTGACACGAAAGTTTTTGGGTTGGGTTTGGGTTTACTCTTTTTGACACGAACCCGAAATGACACGACACGAACACGACTCGAACACGATAATTGCCAGGTCTACCATTACGAAGCTCATTACGTCTTACCAAACGGCACCTTAGGGTTTTTTTTATTATTATTAAATCTTTTAGATTTTCTACATACAAATAATGTACTGTAGTTCATTACTTTTCAAATAAATAAATAATGTAGTTCATTTAAATTATATTGGTAGCAAATATATAAGACATGGAGGGCTTTTCTCTAATAATTGATTAAAATAATTTTAAATTAATTATATATATATATTATTTATTTATTTATTACGTCATCCGGTTTAACCAATCCGAACCATCCGATCCGACCAAATGACCCGTGACCCAATCATCAATCCGGTTTGATGTCCGGTCCGGTTCTGATAACATTGTCTTTAAGATAATTATGAGTAACAATTACCTATCTCAACTCAACTCAAGTCGAATTATTGTTATATATATTGCATCCGAATCTCTTCGGAAACAGAAAAATAAGAGTCTGAGTTTGAACTTCAGCCCCCGCCCTACTTTTATCATTGTTATTATCATACTCATACCTGTGATTTCGAGAGATTAATTCTTCTGTAAGCACCCCCATAGCATGGTAATGGTTATGATAGAAGTGGAGCTGGTTGCTGGATTTATTCATTTCATATTCCATCGCTATATATCTTCATAATCCACAAAGTTTGCGATTCTTTCTCATTTTATTACTGTTTCTTCTTCTTCTTCTTACCGCTCAACGTGTAGTATTTCCGAGGATAAGAAAAGCTATTTTCCGATTACTCTTGTCGTCGTCTTGATATGTATTGGATGATTTTGCAAAGGCCGGATCCAGAGACAAGCTACCACAACCAGAGGTAAGATTTTCTTGGAAGCTGCTTTCAATAATGTTTAAATCTGAATTCCTCTATTGAAATTGTTTCTTTCTGTTGTTGTTTATTAATTTCTTGTTCTCTACTGTTCTGCATTTGTTGGAATTCTGATTTTGTAAAGAAGGAATTGCAATCGATCTTTTACCAATTAATGGGACTTCTTTTAATATAACGATTCTCTAAAATTAATTTCAACATTACTTGGAAGACAATCTTTTATGTACATAAAATTATATTCCATGTTTTTGGTGATGGGAAACTATTTTATTTTGCCTTTGAGGGCGATTGGAAATTATGGTCTGTGACCTTGAATTTCTTGATGAGTTTTGCGTTTTCTTGTAGCAACTAGTAGAATAGGTATTGAATTTTTCAAGAAAACATTTATCCGAAACAAGAAAAACTCAACTCATTATCTTTGAGAGTTGATTCGTGTTGATGTTTTTCATGCTATAAGCCGCTTGAGAAAGCTGAAATTAAAGAAATGGACGATGTCGTTTCTGATGGCTGAACTGGAATATGTGATGTGAAGTAGACCAAGAAGAAGAAGAAGAATGCGAGGAAAATAAGAGAAGCAAAGCGGAAGTTTTCATATGTTCATATTGCCTTCTGGTATTTTAGGAATTTTAAAAAATGATATTTCTTACCTTTCTCTATTAAAATTTGGATATTTAAAAAACACTTAAAATAATGATATTTTTAGAAATATTGGTTTTATTTTATAGTATTTAAAATATATTTTTTTGGCTGTTTGAGGTTTTTGTAACAAAATACTGTTTTTTATTTTTTAGTGTGTATGTGAAATCTGAAAAGAAAAACCTGGTTAGGTATTAAACTATTCCTTCCAACTTGATAAACGTATTATTTAGTATGAAAAAACAATTTTATAATATTGTAATTTAGGAAATCCTTGTACATTAATTGCCCAGATTTCTTAAAGGATGAAGGAGAAATTAGGGGCGTTTGGTTCACACGAGTAAGGGAAAAGGAATCAAGAAAGGGAAACTAAAGGAAAGGAAAGGAATAACCATTAATTCCCCTATGTGTTTGGATATGTTTAGGAAAGGGAATGAGGTAAAGGGAATCCGATTCCCTAGAGGGCATGGGGTAATGGCTTAACCTAAAGTGGGGTAATGACTTAACCTAAAATGGGGTAATGACTTAGCCTAAAGTGGGTAAAGGGAATGAGTTTTTTTTTTTTGTAAACAAACAAGAACAAAGGGAATGAAACCCTTCCATTCCCATTTTCATTCCTAAAGACCCCAAACCAAACGCCCCCTTATATAGTACGCTAGACATACCACGTCATATTGTGATGTGGTATGCCATAACCAATACAATTAGGACAGCTGTACAGAAAAGTATGACCCACTAATTTTTTATTTTGAATAAGACGACTGAAACTAGAGAAATCTTAGTGTGTACTAGGCATACCACATCAAATTCTGATGTGGTATGCCATGACTAATAAAATTGAGACAACTGTCAAAAATAATTAACAATTAATAAAAAAATAAAAATTAATAGTTATTAGTTATTCCATCTTGTACTCTCTTTTCGAGTTCTCTCATCCGCGGACCCATCATCGGTATTCTCTTTCGGCGAGCGTCGTCAAGCCGTTGGTTCTATTTTGGCGACCACCACCATCATCTCCACCATCATCTCCACCATCATCTCGGTTCATTCTCTTCTGATTCGATGGTATGATGTAATTAATTAGATTTCCCAATTTGAGTGCAACCATAAAATAACTCCTTTGGTAAAGCCAAAGATTTCAATAAAACTGCAGGTAATATTTTCAGATCTGAAACCTACAATCAATGTTCAATTCCATCGAAATCAATTTTAATCCAATCCAAGAGAAACAAAAATCAAAGATATTGAATGGAACAATAGAAATTAATTTTAATCGAAGCCCAAGAAAATTATTTGACATCAAAATTAACCAGGAACAAATAGAGGAGGTTCATGTTCACTTTCCAGGAGAAACAAAAGTTCCAATCAACTTCATTCTCAGACTTTTCAGGAGGTCGGAGGAGAAAAACAAACGGAAACGGAAGTGATGGCAGTCGAAAAAGGGACATTTTGGAAGATGAAGGGACATCTTCCGTAAGAGAACAATGGTGGTGGTTGCCGGAATAGAATCAACGGAGTGATGGTGCTCGCCGGAAAAGAAGGGCAGTGATGGATTACCGAAAGTTGAGAACAAAAGAGTTTGACAGGGCTCGCCGGAAGAGAATGCCGATGATGGGTCAGCGGAGGAGAGAAACAGAGAAGAGGGTAGAAGATGGAATAACTAATAACTATTAGTTTTTTTTATTAATTTTTAATTATTTTTGACAGTTGTCTCAATTTTATTGGCCATGGCATACCACATCAGAATCTGATGTGATATGCCTGGCACACAGTATAATTTCTCCTGAAACTAATCTTTAGATAAGATCTGACTGGAGTTCAGCGGTTTATATGTTGTTGAGATTTGAAACGTGTTGGTCGTTGGCGGAGGAGAATAAACGGCAATGGTGATCGTCGGCAGTGGAGAACGAATTGAACAGTGATGGCCGGCGACAATTTCTCAAGGCTGATGAGTTATGTATTTGTTTTAGGCGGATTATTGTGGGAACCTTACCCTAATTACTCACAATACTTAGTTGGAATTTTACAGATGTCCTAATTATATTGGTTAGGCATACCACATCATATTCTGATATGGTATGTCTGGCATACAATATAATTTCTCAGGACGAAGATAATTGGTTATTTGTTGAAGAATTGTTTGTAAATTAAAGGCCTAATACATCACCAGCTCCTTGAATTTGTCCAGAATTATAGATTGGCTCTCTCAACTTTATAAGTGTCTCACCAACTCCCTAAATTTGCTTATTTCGTATCATCAACTCCCTAAACTTGTCCATTAAAATTTATTAGCTCCCTGAATTTTACAAATGTCTCATCAGCTCCGTAAACTTGCTTATTCTGTAACAACTAAATACAAAAATCATAATACTAACTCGAATTAAGGTGCAAAAATACCCATAACATTTTGGGTCATGAGTAATTTTACCCCTAACGTCTAAAATGGTGCAATTTTACCCCTAACATTAGTAGCTAAGAGAAAATTTATAAATTTTTTTGAATATTTATGTCCAATTCATACAAAAGTCAGTATATTTTTTATTTTTTTCACATTCCAACATATGTTTGTGATTTGTTACTGATAAAATGGCGCACATGTGAAGTATAGATGATAAAATTCATGACAAGAAGACAGTTTGATGAATTATTTCTCAAATTAATCCAATTTATCAATGTTAGGATTAAAATTGCTATTGTCTTTCAATGTTAGGGGTAAAATTGCATAATTTTAGACGTTAGGGGTAAAATTACTCCTGATCCAAAACATTAGGGGTATTTTTGCACCTTAATCCGAGTTAGTATTATGGTTTTTGTATTTAGTTGTTACAGAATAAGTAAGTTTAGGGAGTTGATGAGACACTTGCAAAGTTCAGAGAGCTAATCAATTTTTTTGGACAAATTTAGGGAGCTGGTGATACAAAATAAGCAAGTTTAGGGAGCTGGTAACACACTTACACAGTTCAGGAAGCCAATCTACTATTATGGACAAGTTCAGGAAGCTGATGATATATTAAGCCTAAATTAAATGACAGTTGGATTTATCATTTATAAATTTATTCGTATCGTGGTTTATTAAATTGGATATATAATTGGAAGACATATATATAATTGGATACATCTTAAATTGTTATTTTAATGGCAAAAAGTAGTATGAGATTTTTATCCTAAGCTGATTTTTCATTTGGATGTATTAAAACTTCTAACTTTTTCAAGTCTCTAATATAAAAAAAAGTCAGCTTTAAATATAAAACTCAATTAACATATTGTATTCGAGAGCTTGAAAATACTTTTTGATATTTGTAACGTGAACATAAAAAACCTAAAAAGTTTATTTTAATAAATATTAATGGTTTAATGAATAAAAAAATGAATACCATCTCAATGATGCTTTTTCTTCTTTAAAAAACTAAAACCTTTTCTCATTAGTATCTTACACCATTTAAGTTCCTATCTACTTGAAGAGAAATTGGAAAATCCTAGTAAATAACCCGATACAATACACTTTATCAACATATCATTATGTTTCGGCTTCTAATCACGAGGCTAGGTTCAAATTGTTGCAATTCTAATGTTGTGGCATGCATATATTAGAACTTCACGATCACAAGGCTACGTTAAAATTGTTGCAATTCTAATGTTGTGGTAGACATATATTAGAACTTCACAAATATAATCTTCACAAGTAAGACACATGTAATAAAGATATGAATTGATTAATAAAGTGTATGTATCAATTGTGTAATTTTTGTTTTAATTGTGTAATTTTTGTGTTCTTTAAAAACTAACCGTTATAACTAACTATTAGTCTTTTATATATATACACTTTATAAAACCAATTTGATTGCTTAATCGTTCCCGCCATTTCACTAACGATGATAATAATGCAAATTCTTCTTCCTTAATCTTCAATTATTTTTTGATATAGAGACAAATTATTTTCGCATTGCATTCAAAGATTAAGAAATTTTAGATTAGCCATTTACTATCTTGTTCTTTCCTTAATTTGTTTCGCTTTTTAGTTTTGAATTTGTTCTTCATCTACGAAGTTTTTTAGGATCTGGATGTATTACTGCTTTGATTAGAGAAGTTGATTGTTCCAATCCTTGGTCGTGTATGTTGATTCTGGTATATGCATCTTAGAATCCTTTCATTCATTTCTTTGTTCATCATGGTGAGAATCCGTATTTGGTTATTAATACTTACGTTTGAATTATCCTCGTCGAAAATTGCATTTGTTAGAACCCTATAATTTTCCATATAAAAGTAAAAACTTACACGCAACAAAATACAGATCTAGGGCACTTACAAAACGGAAAGCCCTAGTCGAAAAATGGAACTTATAAACACAATTTCGATAAAGATATACGAACAGATGGGTGTTGATTCTCAAAACGCTTCTTTTTTCACTCCTCCTTAAGCCAAATCTTCTCTATAAGAGCAAACTTATTCAAGAAAAACATTGAAAAAATACATTGAGAGAAAACAATGAACAAGTATATATCTATAAGAAGTTGGAAGGTCTAACCGTAGTTATTAGAAGGTTATCTTATAAATTGGAAAGGAAATGGTTAAATTCTGATAAATGAATGGCTAAGTGTATAATAAGGGTGAACTTAAGAGTCTGAATTGTTCAAAACATTTGTTTATCACCGGATAAAATTGACTTTTTGTAACCGGCTAAAATAAAAGGCTGTTACAAATATGTGATATTAGTAACAACCCTAACTAAGCCCATTACAAAAGGTATTATTAGTAACGCGCTAAATATTTCCAGTTACAAACAGTTCAATCAACTTAACACATATCTGGACTTTGAAAAACATAAAATATATAAAATATAGAAGATCGTGATTGTTATTGGAGTTTCGTTGGCTTGAGTTGTAGATGGAAAGTCTTGAGAATACACTATTCTGGAACGATTTAATAATAAATTAAAAGGATGATTCTCTAAGGTATTTACAAAGAGATTTGTCAATTTGTACACCTTGTATAGTCATGGAACCATGTCGCCTTTATCATAGAGAATAACCTTCTCGACTTTAGGGTTTCTTTGGGACATTGGTGTTTCTCTTAACCTTAAATGTCTAATTGTAGCTTGTATTTGCCTTCTAATGACATATGGTATGTTATTGATGGGTTTGGTCCAAAGGTTTATGAAAAAAATGGATTGAATGTAGTTGTAACCGGGACTCTGAGAGCTCTTCTATCCTATTTGAGATTCCTTAATTCTATTCTAGTTAGAATTCTAGAGATGTCACGATTTACTATGTTTTACATGATCTTGTCTATCTTCCCATTCTTTCTTAAGCATGATGCGTACACTAAAATTCGAACACAAGATCTCTAGTTTATGTAGCTTGAAACCTTTAACCACTCAAGCAAACTTTAATTGACTAGTAAACAAGCTTAATACCTTTGCCCCTGAACTTGTCTCATTTTATTACTTAGCTCCCTTTACTTACTGGTCAACCTATCATTCTCCTCAACTCAACAAATGTAATACTTCGTGTCCATTTATGTGCCTACAAGCATTTGGTTGGCCTCCTCAACTCATCTTGTGCATCTTATAGCCCCTCAACTCACCAAATGTAACACTTCGTGCCCTTAAATTTTTAAGTCTGTTTTAAAGTAATGAAGGAAAGGTTCACACGCATAAGGTGTCTTGGAATGAATGTGGAAGGTGTCTTGAGAGGTGCACTCAATGCCATCTAGGTAGGGGCCAAACATATGACAAATTTTTAGTTGAGGGGCTGATAGGTTGGAGATTAAGTAGAGGGAGCTAAGTCACAAAAGAGATAAGTTCAGGAGGCAGATGAGGTATTAAGTCTTGGTACATATTTGTTTTTTTAAGTAAGAACCTATTTTATAAATAATCAAAACAAAGTATATCATTGATGCGGGAGAGTAATCACACACTTAAGATGGTTAGAATGAGAGTCGGATACTCGATCAAAAGAATAAATTATTGATTAGCTAATCGTTTAATAAAAGATACTTGAAGATATTGAAATGAAACTAACAAAGACTTAACACTAAATGCACGTGTGAATCTACATAGTCATCACTTAAAACATTCACTCTTAAACCGTACAAAGATCCTATTTGTGCAAAGATCTAGTACATATCTAGTTCAGTGGCGGAGCCAGGACTCAAACTTCGAAGGGGCTATATTGCATATAGATTTTTTTTTCCCAAATAACAAGAATTTGATTCATACTAAAAATATATTTACATACAAAAAGATGTTTTGGATTTTTTGTTTGGTATATTCATTGTTCACTAAAAGAGCTAAAAAAACTTTAAGGTAAAATAGTTAACTTTCTAAAACAAACTAAAATAATTATCTTTATAAAAAAAATTAAAATAATAGGCTAAAATAATTAACTTTCCAAAAATCAAACAAAGGCTAAAAAATTATAGCGGATTTAGGGCCTAAATAGTTGGGCTTCATAAAGAAATGAATTTGCTAAAAACATCTGTGTGTCTCCATCAACCAAGCGTCTTCAACAACGGGAGTTAGATCTCTCTGTGTTAGAGCTTCAACGTCAATGAAAGGAGAATGTATTCCGCCATGGCTGGTGGCAGCTTCTGGTGGAGCCAGGGAGGAAAACCCCTCTCTGGGGTTTTCCGGCGGGGCCGGAGGGTCGGCCGACCCTCCCCGCCCCCTCTGGCTCCGCCCCTAAAGTGTAAATAAGGATTGATTTAGTAGCAAAGAGTTTTTCTACTTATTAAGTTGAACATTCAATCAAAATTGATGGATAATATATAAATTTCACTATAAATTCTCACCAAAATCTCTAATATATCCGATCTATGGTTACCTAAACTTTTCCATCATAAAAATTGTAGTTTAGATAAGTAGAAAAACCAAAATATAGCTTTTCCTTCAAATTACGCAAATAATATAAGCAAAAGCTAATAAAGTAAAGCCAAGAATGAATACGCATGCAACATGTGAAGGAAAGAAAAATATAGCATCGGAAATATCGTTGAATAACTAAATTGATATATTAAGTTTTTTTAATCATATTCTTATTTTATTCTTATTTATATTGATTGCATCCGGATCAGGGCCCAACTAGTTGTAAAGACTATCTCGTGATTGGAGGAAACTCTTTCCTCCTCCTCCTTCTTCTTCTTCTGCTGCCAGTCACCCCCTTCATTTCTCTCCTCCAGCTTCCTTCTCAAATAGTATTATCGTCTTCGTCAATGGAAGATTGCGAACTACTATTACCAGACGCTTCGCTCCTTTCTCCTTATCATATTCTCTTCAATGCGCTCTCTCTCATTCCCTTCTTTCACTATCTCGTTGCCTTTCTTCTCATACTTGCCCTCTTCCTCTACAACTTCCTTCAAATTCATTTCTTCCGCGATTTCATCACCGGATTTAGGGGCAATCCTGTTTCCCTCACTTGCAATTTCTCCTCCGAACTCTACCAATGCGTCGCTTCTAAGTGTTCGATTCTTCATGGAAGGTCAGGATTTGGAACATCAATTTCACTTGTTGTACTTTTACATCTGCATCTAGCTATAGTATTCCGAACTTCACTTTGTGTTTTTTGTTTATTTATTTCAAGGTTTTGTCCTACGCCATGGCTCTCTAGTCCTCATCTCCAAACAACTTTCTTGACTCTATCCGGGAACTCTCCTAATTTTTCATATAGAAGGTCAGTTCATCATTTTGTTTTGTAGACTGGCGTTCTTCATATCTATGTTGGAAATTAAGTGGTATTATGTTTTTCTGCTCAGGCATCTATTCAAAGCTAGTGATGGAGGAACAATTGCTTTGGATTGGCTAACGTCCGCTGAAGGTCTGTATCAGTTGTAGCTCCTTTATCTTATTTCCATACTTCCTATGAAATTGATGCCCGATTATCATATTCCTCAAGTTCCTCATCTGATATCACATTATCTCTTGTGCTTTTTTGGTTTTAATTTCAAAAGGCAAACTAGGGAGTTTCGGAATTGTTCCAATTGATTCCATATCATATGTTTCATAATTTTCACGTCGTGTGTCATATAGATAGCCTATTCCAACTTCCAAGGTGAAAGATAGGGGGATGAATTAAGGTAAACATTTGATCATAGAAGATATGCTGTTAGCTTACTATAAGATTAATTAGGTACATTAAAATTGTAAGAGTTTACGTGAATTTATCAATGATAGTGAAGGAGAACATACCCAAAATTGGATATAGAATTATTATAAGGAAAAAACCTGAAGTAGTTCTTTCTCGGAAAGAAAAAGAAATATCATCACGAGGATTTGTTTGTTTGTTTTTGTTTTTTTTTTCTTTCTTTTTTTTTTTCTGACAGCTTCCATTTCTAAGTTTCGTCAGATATAACATTCGTACAGTCTGATGGAGAAAGAAGATTTAGTATAATAGAAGGAAATATAAACTTTTTAGATTCATCATAAAAAAAATGCCTTTGATTAGGAAATCAACAGGAAAAACAAGGCAGAAATGAAGTTACTGTTTTTCTTCTTTGGTTTCTGCAGTAATTTTGATAAATAACTACAATAGAAATCTTTACTATTTTTAGCTCTTAGCAGATTTTGTGCCTATCACATTGTGTTGTAACACTTCCCAAAACATTTATTTTTCCTTTTCCCTCTATTACTGCATTTGTCCTGCAGCGACACCATTCCAAATGGTTGCGTTTGCTGTTGTAAATTAAGCAAATGATGTTCAAAGTCATAATTAGATGTGGGTTTAGGTTAACTTTTGTTAAATTAGATAACATACTGCACCTTCATTTGAGTTCTTACAAAGACAAAGTGAAGAAAGATCCCTACCTCTGAAAAGAATGACCTGATATTTAGAAGTAGTCATATCTATTTCTTTTTCATGACCGTACAATTTATATGGTAATTAAATCAGTGGCAGAGATGAATAAATGTGACGTAAAGTTAACATTTAATAGGTAAAACAGATAAAACATAAAGAAAAGAATGTTTGTTTTTCTTTATTATAGTATCTCCAACAAAAAAAGAGAACAAAAAGAACAAGGATATGTATAATGTTCTTACTTATTCAATCTTTCTTCAAGAAGGAGATCTCATAGGATAAATGGTTCGACTTTGAATGCATAGCTGATATTTTTCTAATGGTAATGGTTATTTTTATATTTGCTTTACATTTTATGTTGCATGCTTAAATAGAGTTTAATATAAATAAGATTTGGAATTGTTTGAGCTTCTATTAATATGCAAATCAGTTATATGCCTAATTCTCACAACTATAATTCTCAGTCGAAGAAGGTATCTCCTACAAGAGTGATGCACTTCTGCAAGATGAAAAAGCTCCTATTGTAGTAGTGACTCCAGGTTTGACAAGTGACTCATCTGCTGCTGTAAGTTCCTTCATTATGAAGTTCAAACTTCATGCATACATACCAGCTGGACATAGATTAAATTTGTCTACTGTATGAAATAAGTTTTCAGTAGTGAATTTGAATGCCCCACTTGAAACCATTTAAATTTTTGAAGTTTTCTTAGGTGTTTTATGTTCTTAATTATCTTAAGTTGTTTTTTTTAACTCCCCGAGTCTTTGTTTTTAAGCCATACAAACATTCATTTGAATAGGCTTTTATAGAAACTTTTATTGCTAATTATGATGAAGTCCTTCAGGTTTTGATGTCAACAACATTTGAGCCCCTTATTGCTTCAAAATTATCAAATTTAGTCATTATAGTTTAAAGGATTCAGTTTTGATGGGCTTAAGTGTCCTATAACATAACAATTCAAGGACTAAGTTACAGTTCAATGTAAGAACTAAGGAGACTAAGGTGTTATATATTTCAAAATTTCATGGAATAAAGTGTTGTGAAAATTTTATTAAGGACTAAATTCTGTTTCGACAAAATTCAAGGACTGAATTTGATAATTTTGGTAACAGTAAGAAGTCTAGTGTTATTAGCATCTACCTGAGGAGGGCATTTTGTAATTAACCATTTCATGTATATAATAGGCAATGGTAAGAGTAATTTTTGCTTGATGCTGAATGTTTTATCTCCTTTTTTGTTAGATAGCAAGTGACCACAAGAAAGAGACAACTAACAAATAATAGAAAATCCTTTATATATATTCTTAAATATTTTTATACTGTTTGATTAAGCTTTCTTTCCAACATCAATAAATTAAGGAAATGAGACAATGTTCTCTGGAGAACATGGAGATAAATATTGATATTAATATGGATTGTTGAGCACATTGGAAGGGGTAAATACTGTCTGTTATCCGACATATACTTGAGAATTATAAAGTTCTCAAAGTTCTATTTATTTGCTTGCTTAAATTTTCAAATAAATTCACCTTCATGTTCTCTTCTCTTACCACTTGACACAAAATCTGCATAACCTAGTAATGCACTCATGTTTGATGTTTATTTTATCGGTCTTGTTTCGTAATCCCTCTTTGTTTCTATCTTATATACATGATGAGTGTATTGTGTAACAGTATATAAAAAATATTGCTTTTGCAATGGCAAGAAAGGGCTGGAATGTTGTTGTAAGCAATCATCGGGGATTGGGAGGAATATCAATAACTGTGAGTATCAAATATTCACATAAGGTTATTTCATCAAAAGTAAATCTTTCTTTTTCAGTCACCAGGGAGAAGTTGTCTTCACTCTCTTAAAATATTACACGAGGATTCACTTTTGCAAAAAGTCATCATATCTAAAAAGATCAGCAGTTGAAAGATCAGTACGGTCCATGATCGGTCTGTTTAAACTTGTTGATTTGCATTATTGGGCAAAAGCCAATGGTAGCCCCTGTACTTGCCTTAATTTCTTTAATGAGCTCCCTATATTTTGATTTGGCCTTAGTTGGCCCTTGTACTTGTAAATTTTGGATAATCTAGACAAATCTATCAGGCATATCTCTCACTTTTCATCAATTAGCTCAACAAAACAAAAGCGAAGAGAATTACATCTGACTTAAATTATGAAGCGCCAATTGACAAAGTGTGGGAGATATCTAGTAGAATTGTCAGTCAGGGGATAGATTATTGGAAATTTACAAGTACAGGGGGCTAAGTAACGGCAACTCAAAGTATGCTGGTTTATTGTAAAAATATAGGCAAGTTTAGGGACCAAAATATGGCTTTTTCCTACATTATTGCTTATCTTGTAAATTGTCCCTTATCTCATTCAATGTGTATATAATTTTTTTTTTTTTTAATAAATGTTGGGCATTTTGCAACTCTTGGAGATTGTGGGGATTGAACTCACAACCCCACACTCCGTTTTGGAGAGTGGTAGCCACCAACATGTATTAATATCCTGTTGTTGGTTGATGTGCTCAAAGAAGGTCTCGGCTCTCCTTCATTTTGAGCATATCTCTCACTTTTATGACTTAGTAATTTGACAATGTACCATTTTATGTTGCTTGAACAGATTCTTGTTCATTATTTTTCTAATGTTCAATGCTTGCTTAGATGTTGGTTGAATATTGCTATACCTGTTGGCTAACAGGGTATCCTTTTATGAATATATATGGTCAGTCTGATTGCTTCTATAATGCTGGGTGGACAGAGGACTTGCGGAGTATTATTGACCATATTCACAGTCAATATCCAGAAGCTCCTTTATATGCTGTTGGAACAAGCATTGGTGCCAATATTCTGGTAAATGAGATAAGAATCTCCCTACTTCCTGTATATTCAGATTGCTAACTGTAATTCTCAGTACGAAGCAATCTACATTATATCATCAAACCCACCTACTTGTGAGATTGAAATGCACTAATTACCATTGCTAAACTTAGGCAAGTGCATATTAATTTATGGTTCAAACCTTTGAAAATTGAATCCTGTCTTCCATGCTTGATTTTATATGATTTGAGACTTGAGGACTCCTGGAAATGGATGCCAAAATAACCTAATGACCAGGGGCGGAACCAGGGGGGGGTTGGCCGGGGCTCCCGAGAATTGAGAAATTTTTTTTTTTTTAGTAATGGTTTCTCGTAATATTTTGGAGAGAATTATATTGACTCTATGTAGTATTATATCAATGTTTAAAGGTAGATGAGATGGTTAAGGATCCTTGCTTTTATTTGAGAGGTCCTGTGTTCGATTCCCGTCAACCTCATTTTATTTTAAAAAGTTTTTATTTTTAAATGAACTCTTTATTTTTATTTTCATAACACTTTTGAATTCATTTTTAATATATCTTTACCATTAAAAAATAAACATATTTAATATTCAATTAGTTCAATGCTAGTTTCTAAAAAAACATGATAACATTTTTACAGTTTTAATGCGTTGGAGACTAAAAAAATTTTGCCCAGCCCTAACGAGCTGGACTTTGAAAATTTACCGTCAAGCGCACAGTTAATTCCGATTTTTTTTTTTAACGTTTTGAATTTTTTTTTTATTGATGTGTTTGAGCCCCGGGTCATTCGAGGTCCTGGTTCCGCCACTGCTAATGACAATCATTTACTTGAGCTGGGTTGAGAGATTGTTTTATAGCCAGAATTAGCAATAATGAAATGTGGATGCAGCTTTTAACAATATTTTATTGACCGCCAAAAATGGGAAATGAAAATTTCTGAATTTCTTAAAGTTGAAGAGTAGTAAAGAGTTGTAATTATGATCATTTGGTAGAGGTTCTCCGGTTGAGATAGAAGGGCAAAGTACGCAGACCTGCTGCTTGATTTTATGGTTTCATTAGTAGCAATCATGTACATATTTTGACCTTCTTTGTAACATGTAGTACTGCTTCAGGTAAAATATCTTGGAGAGCAAGGAGTTGATATTCCTCTTAGTGGTGCTGCTGCTGTCTGCTCTCCTTGGGACCTATTGGTTAGTAACCATGTGTAGTTTACAAAATTCCTGCCATCGTTTAGATTTTAATGCAACAAGATTAAAGTTTTGTGCCTTTATCGAAAATTATTATAAAGTTATATGACTGTTGGAATATTTTACTCCAGAATCTTGTTTTCTATTGGAGATTTCTATCTCTCCCTCTCTCTGGCTCTTCATCTCTCTCTCTCTCTCTCAGAAAATCCTGAAATATAATGGTTTCTTTACAGATATGTGACAGGTTCATGAACCGTAGGCTTGTGCAGAAGTTATATAATAGAGTGTTAGCTATTGGCCTTCAAGGTTACGCCCAACTGTATGTCTGCATAACTTGCACTAGTTCTTCCTCTAAGTTCTTTATATTGAATCTCTCATCACAAGAGTGGTGTTTAGTGTAGTGATTGCATAACAACGTGGATTACTTAAGCTTGTATACTTTTGATCTGTGGTGAAAAGTTACTGTAAAACTGGTTCTTATATTTAGTCTATATTTGCTGCAGGCATCATTCTGTCATGACCCGTCTAATAGATTGGGACAGTCTCAAACTGGTACTTTTCTTTTCTTTGTTTCTTTGGTGAACTCCACCAGTTGTGTTATCCAAAAAATGAATATTTAGTTAAGTATCCGACATGCAAAAGCAAGTAGTACTGTTCATGAAGTTAATTTTGGAAGGAGTAGAAGATACCTATTTTATACAATCAAATGAAACCAATTTTTATGCTATACATTATTGACATATAATATACACCCATTTGAAAAGTGAATAATATCACTAAAATGATTGGTTGTGGAGGTGAAGGCTTTTTTATGTTACAATTTATAATATATAAATGTTTATTATCCTCTGTAATCTACTTCGTGTAGGCAATCAACTCTTTTCAGGAGTCTGATCAAACAGATGTTTCAAAGCACTTGATTTATTACTGCTAAATGGCCTCTTGACTTTGTTTTAGAATAATCAAGTGGTGAAAATATAATGAGCTAATAGAATTCTTTGGGTATTGCTTTTGAATGAGCCGAATTCTGAATAGCAAATACAAAATAATCGCACACCGCGAACCTAAGCACACTCTCGTTTACATGTGAGCTACAGTACAGCTAATTCGGTTTCATTTTAGTTCATACTTTTAACGTGCATTTATTTGTTCATATTTTCCGGCTTACCAAGAAGAAGGGTTGTCTGATGTCGTGCAGGGTGCCTGTCTGGCTCTGTAAGGGTGTGGGTGGGATACAAGTTTATTTATTTATATTTTTTATATATCTATAGACTCCTGTTATGAAGTAGTTACCCAGACAACCAGGCTACTAATGAATGTCATTTACTTGTCCTATATATCAAGATGATTAAGAATTTAACATTTGTAGGAACCAATAGTATATTCTGCTACTAGTATATCTTTTTTTTTCTTTTTTTCTGAAGTTGTGATTTAAACTTGATTTTCTCTTTGCAGTCACGTTATGTTAGGGACTTTGACAAACATGCTACCCGAGTTCTTGCAAAGTTTGAGGTAAAAGACATGGATTTCCCTCTAAATCAAAGGTTGCTTCTCTCGTGTTCCATGACTGAAAGTGTTCCCTTGTTTACCAGACTGTGGATACATATTACAGGCGTTCTAGCTGTGTTAATTTTATAGGGAATGTGTCTGTGCCTCTTCTGTGCATCAATGCCATGGATGATCCTGTTTGCACAAGAGAATCCATCCCATGGGATGAATGTAGGTAAGGAGTCCGAATTTTTCTTGAATGCTCTTCAATAATCCTTTTTGGTATTTCCTTACGGAAACTTAACTTGAAGTCCTCGTTCGACTGCTTGGCATCATTGAGGCAACTCAGGCCTTGAGCATGCTTAAAAAAGCTAAGCTAAGTAGAAAGGTGTAACTAGCTGCTTGTTAACCCGTAGGTGAAATGAACTCAAGGCATGAAAATTATGCCAAGATTGTTAGATAGAAAAAGGCTGGCACTAATTTCTTTCCTAAACTTTAGTTCTAACTAATGTTATTTGGAATCATATTCGGATACTAATTTATCAGACAACTTCAAGAGTCCATGGTTCCAAATTTTCCGTAGAATTCTTCTACTAATTTGAAGCGCAACATGTCATATGGTACTCCATATGAAATGAAGAGTTGGAAGAAAATTCTAACCTGAAATAAGTCCAGCACAAAGTTTTGCTTATTGATTTATTTTTGTCCACTATCATAACAATTTCTTTGCTGAACTTGCTTTTGACCATAGAAATCACCCTTTAATAGTGATGGTTTTATTCCCGAATCAAGTTTCTGGAATACTAAACTAATCTAGGTATGAAGTGATGGTGGTGAGTGATGAATGCGTTGTGCTATGGTGGATTGGATGTGCAAAGATAATAATAAAAGCCTTATCTTGTACCTTAATTATTAGCTTAAGTCAATGAACCAATTGAACTAAGGGGGCGTTTTTTTTTAAACTTCGGAAATGGAATTAGAATCGGAATCAGAATTGGAATGGATATTTATTTATTTTGTTTGGTTTAATCCATAGATTACTAAGAAATTAAAAAAAAAAAAAACTTAAATTATTAGCATTATGATAATAGATAAGATTTAAAGTAAGTTAACTTATATTTTATTTTGTACATTAACTGCTAATTAATATAAAAAAGATGTGGGAATTTTTATTTTTTTAATAGAAAAACGTGAGGTAAATAAATTTCAGTTTGATTCATTGGGAATCAACCTCCATTAACACGGTTGGAGGGGGGAATGAGTTTTTTTTTTTTTTTGAAACAGAAACATCAACTTTATTAACTCAGAAACAAAGAATCCTTTACAATAGCGCTACCGATCCAACTCGGTGCCGTAGACGAACAAAAATCATTAGCAATGGAACCAGCATGCCTAGCCATAGCGTGAGCAGCTTCGTTCGCTAAACGAGGTATAAAACTAACGGTAAAACCCGTGTGAGTTGAAAGAATATCTTTACAATCCTGAACAATGCAACCAAATTCGGAAAAATCCTCCTCAGCAGATAGAATGCTATTAACGACCCCTTTAGCGTCCAACTCGAATTCAACTCGATTCCAACCCTCAGCAGCTGCCCAACAAAGTCCCTTGCGCAGCGCCAGAATCTCAGCCAACCTCGGGTCAATAATTCCCGCAATTGTTGAACTGCAGCACGCTACAACAGCGCCCCGACAATCTCTCAAAACACAACCTAGCCCACAAGAATTTAATGAGGCAAAAACCGCCCCGTCAGAATTACATTTCAGAGAATTGATCTCCGGGGGGCGCCAACGAACAGGCGGATCAAAGCGCCTATCCGCCGTAGAACAAATAAATTCCTGACAGTCCAGCCAGTCGTTGTAAAATTTTTGCACCTTCATCCAGCTCACTTCAGGAGTCTGCAGCTTAGAGTTCCAAACGAAATCATTTCTCTGGTTCCAGATGGTGTAAAGAATTAAAGCGACAGCAACGACATCAGCGCTCACAGCAGTTCTACAAAAATCAAAAAACCAGTCCACAATGTCATCGTGTGAAACATCCGGGGCAACACGGCCAGCTGCTCCAACAGCGAATCGCATACGGACAATCTGCAAACAAGTGGGAATTGAATTCGATATCAATAAGGCACAAAGGACATTCAGTTGATATAGGAACCTTTCTCAAATATAACAGATAACGCAAAGGAAGACATCTCGAGCAGAATTTCCACAAAAAATGTTTAATTTTTGGTGGTAACCTGGAATGCCATACTCTTTCCCAACCCGGAATATCAACATGGTTTTCACTAGATGCTTCAATTGCTCTATAACCCGTCTTTGAAGAGTATAGCCCATTTTTAGAAAAGAACCAAATCAGTTTATCCGACATATCCCTAAAAGGAACAATAGTTCTATAAATTGCAGCAGCATCAGTAACTGAAAAAATCGAGTCCACTTTCCCCCGATCCCATACTTTAGAACCTTCAACGAACAGTTCCCTTACTAGAACCTCCTGGGCAGAGACGTTATCAGTCAACACACAACTAGGCTTACCATTAACTTCCAGCCATGGATCATTCCAAATTTGAATGGTATTCCCATTACCAACCCTCCATTTCAAACCAAGTTTCAACACCGGAATCGAGCTCCAAACTCCTGGAGGGGGGAATGAGTTAATGAGAATTTTATTCCTATTCCATAACTAATTGTGAGTAACCAAATATAAGCAATTGGAATATTTCTTTTTCATTCCCATTCCATATAAACAAACACTGCCTAATAGTGTGTTGAAATTTAATCAACAAATGGGGTTGTCAGGATTCGAACCCTCCACCGTTTGATTAAGAAGCTCTGATACTGTGTCAAAGAACCAATAGAATTAAAAGCTTAAGATAATAGTTAAGCCCAATAATAGTTTTTATTATTATATCTGACAGGTTGTTGATGCTCATTGCTGAACGTTTGAGCATATAACAGTGGCTAAGGCATGTGGCATGTGTCAAGAAGTGAATAAAACTGGAAATTTTCACCTTTAAAATTGTTAGTGATGTCCAATTGTCCAAATTAGTCCAAAAACTCTAGTTTTCAGACAATTTATCTCAAAAAGAGATCCGACACTACTCTTTCCCTTTATGAATTAAATCTTGACCAGAAATTGGAAATTTTGGACTAATTTGGCCAAAAAAGTGTTGCTTTTGGGACAAATTGGACATCATTAAAAAAAAAAAAAATTTGCACATTTAGTTGAAATATCTGTCAATATGTTATACAAGCCAAGAATATGATATTTATCTTTATGAGTTTACAGTCTTAAGTTACAATATGGCTTCACTTTACTTTCAGCATTTTCAATTCTATGCAAAATTTATCTGCTTGTTTTTAGGGCAAATGAGAACATTATCCTGGCTACCACAGAACATGGAGGACATCTTGCTTATTACGAGGGTATAACAGCGAATAGCATGTGGTAATTTACGGTCTTGCTTCTGTGGATTTTTTTTAATGCATTAATATATGCATTATGCCTCTGTTTTGAATGATGGGATTCATAGTGCTGTTCTGATCCTCATTTTGTTATTTGATTGGCTTTTCATGCATTTGCAGGTGGGTGCGAGCCGTTGATGAATTTCTTCAGGTCTTGCACTCTAGCTCACTGAGAAACAAAAGAAAGGTGAAAAACTAGTTCCCTAGTGGTTTACAGATAATATATAAATACTGCGAATCAGCATAAACACTACTTTTTGAATCTTATCTATCAGCTTTAGCTTTTGCATTGAAGGGTTATTTGATTTGAGATGGTATGAGAGTCGTTTAGATAAAAAAAATTAGAGGTTTAAACGTAGCAAGTTAGCAACTACATTTGTTAATTTAGTTTCTACATGAATTAGCTGGCGCTTCATGGCCATTGCATAAGTTAGAACGCATCGTGTAGATAAAATTTCTTGGGAACATGTGTAGGTAAATGTAAATGATAAATTCAGATATTCGTGCAAGCAAGTTCAATAGTTTTCTATCATGGTGTTGCAGATGGAAGGGTCCAACTTGCATAATCTGTGTGAATCTTCAATTGATCAAGGGCCTTTTGTGAATGTCATGGAAGATGGAATGGTGACTGCAACAACCAACTCCCAAGACAATGTAGTGGAGGACACCAGCAGCAATGAAGATGAACTGAAAACCATTTCCGATGGAGAAAGAAACGATAACACCACAGAGAAAATAGATTCCAAAATTATTGTCAAGCAGCCATTAGATCAAAATGTCAATGATCCGACTGTTGCTGTAAGAAGATACATGGGTCAGCTCTCGAGACACAATAAGTTTTCGATCTGGCTACTTGCATACATTGCTCTCGTAACTTCTTGGCCTCTAGTGGGCTCTGCTCTTCTTTTGTTCATCAAGAAAAGATTCAAAAACATCATCCCAGCGACATTTCTTAGACGATGACATACACAACTGTAACCTTATACATGAATGTTATCATTATTGGTGGATCTTAAAATAATGATAGTGTACTATATTTGCAAGGATAATAAAGACGTTATTTCTTTCCTTTTATTTCATGGCAAAAGATAACTTGAACTTGAGGTTGCATCTTCATTGATTTCCAATTGAAGAATTTCTGGATCTACAATTTCCATCACATTTTCAGGTAAAGCTCTCCTACCAAAAACATGAAGGCTTCTGTCATCATTAGACACTTCATCAGTAAGCCTTTTTCCAGTGAATTTATCTCCATAAAATTATTCCCAAGCTGAATATGTCACGTACAAGTGAGACTTCGGTTCCAATACCATAATCTACAATATTGCATTCACGCTAACATTCTCTATGTGTTCATTATGCGAGCCTTTGTTCTTCAGCTATAGCTATGGACCCTTAGCTGAATCTCGAGCCCTCAACCATGGAGGAGATTGGAACAATCCGGTATTGACTCTTAACCGCATGTCTGGAATCCGGGTTTGGAATCCCTTGCTGGCCATTTGTGTGTCCATATTTGAACCTTCTGTCAGGCTACTTGGACATCGGACCAGGATCTTTTAAACTAATCTTCAAGATGATAATCGAATATTATCAGAAGCGGCCCTAAAGAGGGGTAAAAACGGTTTTCAAGACTTTTGGCGATTCCTCATTCCCATTGCTCTGTCTACTCAGGCTAGGTGTTGAGTTGTTTGAAAGTGTAGGTGATGCAAAGCCACCCAAAGATCTCTTAATCATGACCTGAATTTATCGATGCTATAAATAAGAATTGTGTACTTTGCTTTCTCTTGTTAAGCTCTCTTGTTTTCCAATAAGTTTTTTCTTTCTTCAAAGTTCGGAGGTTCTCTTCCTTGAATAAATTAAGGACATACTTGATTACAAAAATATTATTATTATTTTTTTTGTAAAGGTAAAAATATTATTATTAGTACTATGAAATTTGTAATTTTGACACAATGAGTACAACTTCCAGTTTTGTCTTATATACTCACTACTTCCAATATTTATTTTTATTTAATTCTCACACACACAACTCTCTCAAGTATTAATTTCGTTAAATTTCTGGACACTTTGTTTTTACTCTACCCTAGCTCTTCCTCCTCATTACAGCTCATCTATTTATATTTAGGCGGACTTAATTCTAACCACAAGACAAGTCGGTGAATTTAAAAAAATGTCTCAATTATTTCTAGATATTTTGCTAAAATTTTCAAGAAAGTCGGTGGTGATAATGACTTTCTAATACTCGACTTTTAATATTTCGTTCTTACTCGTTATTTCAAGTTGCTTTATAAACTCCTCAAACTTTGCACCATTAAGTCCCTTAGTAAATATATTTGCAACTTGGTATTCAGTTTTCACGTATTGTATCTTGATGTCTCCATGTAAGACATTCTCTCGTACGAAGTGATAATGTGTTGGAAAAATTTGAATAAAATTATATATTAATTTTAATACCAACAAATACCTCCTTTTGTGAACAGCAGTGTCCTTCGTGAATAGTCGTATTCGTACGTGAACAGTCGTGTCTGTCCGTGTACAGTTTGTGTTTGTTCGTGAAAAGATATATTCTTTTAGTTCTATTTATATAGAATGGATTGTCAAATGCACATATGGTTAGCAAGTTTTTCAAATTCGATATTCATGAGAATGAATAGAGATATTCTCAACAGCAATAGAGCTTGTGATCTTGAGCGAGGAAGAGAAAGTTGTTAATTATTGTGTTGTCTCTGTTTGTTTAAACTAATTAATTGCCTTTTGGTATATGTTGGTACATGTGTTAATTGAAGATGGATCCGGTTTTCAAAACACGGTCATTTCAGTGGCATTAGGCCTATTTGTACGAGTGGCAACGTGTAAGCCACACTAAAAGTCTAGGAAAATTCATTGTTATGAATTTTAAAGACTTGTGATAAAAGAAAAATATGTTTTCTTTAGAGATGATGATGATATACGAAAATTCCATATTTGATATTCTCGCGCGTAAAGGTGGATTTACATTAGAAATGTGAAATGTCATAAATTGACAAATCTGAGTAGTGATGTTATCTAGCCGAGTTAGACGCTGGCAGATGAACATTAGTTGTCTAGATTTAATTTATGAAAGTCACTAAAAATGAAAAAATCAAATTGCCTTAAAATAAGTACGCCACAATGATGGAATTGAAGAAAAATATCATATCAGTCGGTGAAAATGCGGTATAAAAAGCTTCTATATGATGAGTTGCAGGTAGAAAAGCTTCCGTGTGATAACACCATTACTCAATTGATCTCAACGAGTGTCATTCTAATTGATTTTGTAGAATCAAAGGATAACACAGCGGATCCGCTAACCTAAAGGTTGAACTGAGATCAAATTGAAAAATCATCGAAAGGCATGAGACTAAAGCCCATAGAGAAGAGGCGTTATGTGAAGGAAAACCCTACCTAGTTGACTGGAGATCCCAAGATCTAGGTTCAAAGGGACAACCTAATTGCATAAACCTTGCGCGTTCACTGTGGGGATTAAACCCTCGTCCATTCCTAGATGTAAACAGTGACACCAACGGGAAAAGGTTAAGCTATATGCTTTTAATGATATATTGTGCGTCAGTATTCTGAGCAAATAAATCACCTATGTCAGAGTGAAGTGGGGTCGCTTCGATGGAGACTAGTGTGGGGCCTAGATCTCTTAAACTCTCGTAGAACCAGGCGATGTTCATGACCATAACGAACATAATCATGAGAACCATACCTTATTATGTTGGTCCATATTAATCTCTCGATCCAATTCACCATGTAAGAAGGCATTCTTCACATCCATTTGCCACAGCTTCCAATCTTTACTAGTTGCAAGTGCTCATAGAACACGTGTTGTGGTGATCTTCAAAACTGGACTAAATGTCTCGTCATAGTCCAGATCATACTTCTCTAAGAATCCTCGAACCACCAATCGAGCTTTGTATCTTTCAACTGATCCATCAGGGCATTGCTTTACTTTATAAGCCCATTTATAGGAAATAGGCTTCACATCTTTGGGGTTCAGGTACTAAATCATAAGTCTCATTCTACTTTAAGGCATCTATATCTTCCTGCATAGCCTTCTCCATTCCTTACTTAAGGATGCTTCTTCGTACCTCACATGCTCATTAACTGATTCCTCGACCAATGCTGCATTCACGTGCTTAGGATTTAGTCTCCATTTTCTTGTTGACCTTCGTACCATTGATTATTATTCTTCTGTTGTTTTATCATCATCGTCTCAATGATCTCCTTGAGCTGACTTAGTCATTCTTCTTCGGGTATTTGATGATGTACTTATGTGCTTCATAAAGATTGAGTCTTTTTACGTTACTTGCTCCCAAGGTTTTCTTTTAATTTGTCCACCTCCTAAGTGATTTCGTCAGTCCCCTCGCCTCTTTCAAGTTTTTCTTGTAATTTCTCCTCGATTTCTTTTGAATCGGGTAATACAACTTCATGAGGAAATCACCAGGATGAAGCTTCGTGAAACACCATATTTCTTAAAATATAACACCTCCCTGTTATTGGGCTACAACACTTCCACCCATTTCTTTGATTATTATAACCCATGAAGATGCATCTTATAGCTTTCTTGTAAAACTTACTCTGTAAATGATCAGGAACGAAAACATAACATATGCAGCCAAACACTTGACAGTGACTTATAGTGGGTTTGATCTTCCATAACTTCTCGAATGGTGAAATGAATCCACGTGGTGTTTGTGGCAGTTTGTTGATAACATCTGCAACTGTCTTCATACATTCTGCCTAAAATCGAGCTGGAACATTCTTCGCATGTAACATGCTTCCACATATCTCTACAAGTTGTATTTTCTTTCATTCTGCTACACCATTTTTTTATGCAGAGTTAGGACAAGTTAGCTGGCATCGAATCTTGTAGTCTTGCAAGTATCTTAAGAACTCATTCGAATTATACTCTACTCCATTGTCTTTGTGAACGCATTTGGATCTTCCGATCAAGTTCCTTCTCAACATTCTCTTTGAACTCTTGGAATTTGCTAAATGTTTTTTTTTTATTTTTTATAAAATACACCCACGCGTACCTTGAGAAATCATCAGTAAAAGTTAGCATATATTGATGACCACTAACTGATGCCTTTTTTACATAACCAAATACAGTAAAACCTTCATAAATTAATACTCGATAAATTAAATAATCTCTTTAAAATAATAATTTCTTTTGGTCCCAACTTGGGCTAGTTCAAAAAATGATCAATTTTAATAAATTAATAAGATAATAATTTTTTGGAACAACTCTTTATAAATACATTGTTTTATTATCTCTATAAATTAATAATTTTTCAAATACGTATACCAAGTATATATATTTAGCAAAATGACTCTATAGTACTTTGTTTTTCTTGAAATTTAAATCTAGTTAATTTTCATCTCTAACTATTCTCAGTGCATTCAAAAGTTCTGATATACTCTTGTCAAATTGTAACAAAAAATTGTAAAGAATGTTTGATGCTATAATTGCTTCCTTTCTTGTGACTGGTTACAAATGTACTAAATCATCCTTAGCTTTATCACTCTATAAATTAATAATTATTAATTAATTAATATCTCTATAAATTAATAAAATTTCATGGTTCCAACATTATTAATTTATTGAGGCTTTACTGTACATCAGATTGCACTTACTCGAGCGGCTCCTTTGCTCGATACTGAGAATCTTCATATGGCAACTAGTGTGCTGTCCCAAACTGGCATCCAACCCATACAATATCTTCTCGAACATCAAGTTGTGGAAGTCCATTAAGCATCAACTTCTTCATCATTACCTTCAACTTAAGATAGCTCACGTGTCCTAAGCGTCCATGCCACAGATCAATTGTCTTGTTCTTTCTAGTCTTTGTCTACATAGGCTATTTATGCTGACATTTAGACAGGCTTAAGTTTTCACCCCTTCATAAGTGGTGTGCTCGTTGGCTTCAGACTTTGATATACCTTCACATTGTTCAGACCAGATACCACTAAAATTGAGCATACTTGAAAGATTCTCTTAAATCCTTTATTTATAGTTTGTTGTGACTCTTGTTAGGATTTTGAGGTGTCATATTCCTATTGAGAAATCGTGTTGTTCCAATAAGAGGTCTCTACGTGTGTCACATTTCTTTATTGCGTTCACGCTAGCATTCTCTATGTGTGCGCTATTATTCGGTTATCGACACCAACCCTTATGCGAATCTTGAGCTCTCGGCCATGGAGGAAGTTGGAACAGTCTCCTATTGACTTTTAGCCGCATGGTTGGCGTTCGAGTCTCGAATCCTTTGATAGTCGCTCATATGTCCATATTCAAACCTTCTATAACGCTCATTGAGATATCCGACTAGAATTTTGCTGAAATAATTTTCAAAATAATAACAGTTTATTATCACTTAATAATTCAATTTAGAGAAATTTTAAAGTTAGATAACAAACTAATTAAGATTGTTTTGAGTGGTTAATGGTCTCACGTCATTTAAGTTAGAGTTCGAGATCTAACATACAAAGAAAACTTTAATTGGAAGAAATTTAATTAAAGAATGGTTGACGAGTCTCGGATAACTATATAAAAGAAAAAAGATAACGGATAATTAGATCATAGAACAATTTTACATCTAGATGGAGGCATCAAAATGGCCAATTGATGGTACAAAAAATATCCAACCCCAATTGATCTATTTTGGCTTAATACATCATTTGCCTCCTGAACTTGTTCAAAAGGCTTGATTGACTTCTGAACTTTTAAAGTATCCCGATAGTCCTCTGAACTTGCATAAAATGTTCAGTTAGCCCCCTGAACTTGCGTAAAATGTAATCAATTGATCACTCGATCGCAAAAAAGTAAGTTAAATGTGGAAGATGTATTGTACGAGTCTTAAAAAAAGTAGGGTTAATATACATATTTGCCCCTGTATTTGTTCATTTTAGCACATATGCCTTTATATCAAATAAACACATAAATATATCCTTATATTTTTCAAATAACACCAAAAATGCCCTAATCTAACAGACTGCTGATATGTCATTAACGGTGTAACACCTCACTCCACGTGATTTCCACCACATTTTCCACCTCACCTTAAAACATATGCAGCCCTAAGTCACCTGCATTTCACGCCCCCAATTCCAAACCTACCGAAAGAAACGAAGTCTCCCTATTCTTCTTCTCCGATTCTCTTTCTCATTCACAGAGACTGCTCTATTTTCTCTTCTCCGCCTTCTCCCTCGCTACTCTTCTAATTTCTCCCAAGTTGATCAGCTGCTCCAAGTTAAGGTTTAACTCATTTATGTTTGGTATGTGGAAAAACGTAGGCGAGAGAAGAATGAAGGCGGTTGGAAAATGGTTGATCCTTTCTTGGTTGAGGCTCTTCAAAACCCTCGTCATTGTCTCACCAGTAAGATTTTCGAATTCATTATAAAGGCTCAAAAGACTTATTTATTTGTTTATCTGGATCTGTTTTTGTATTTGGGTTCGTTTTATTGCGATTTGGGGATTTTATTGGTGATTTTGAGTTTCTATTTTGTTGTTTAGGGATTGGGGTATAGGATTTGGTTGATTGATTGGAATGGAACTGAAATTGTTGCCAAAAACTCGTTTCTTTTATATCAGATCTAGGTTTAATTTTTCAAATTTTTTGGTTGCTAGGCAATGGTTAGGGCAAGAAAGCTTAGATTTGATTGTCTGTTAAATCTTTTGGTTTTCCGCTCCTTTCTCCCCATTCCTTTAACTGTTTGTTATTCCTGGATACAATTTTATTGTAAATGCAGTATGGATATGGAGCTTCCTAGTGCCTAGTCTTTTTCAACTGATATAGATATTTGATTTTTTTTCTGACATAATTGTATGTGCTTATTTGGTAGTATTTATAACTTGGATGCGGAGTAATAAAAGAAATCGTGTAATTTTCTATATCTGATAGAATTGTGTACCTTTAGGTTATGTTTTCTGAATGGGAAGGGTTATGTTTTCTGATAATTGTTCAGTAATTTTTGTTCAAAAGGATCAGGATCAGAGGATCAGAGGATTCCACTTATTTAAAAGATCACTGGTTTAGTTTTCTTAGAAGCCCCAAATTGCTTCACCAAAAATGAATCATATCTAATTAAATAAATGAACTACACATCATACTAATAATAAAAGCTACTCCAGTTCTGTACTTCAGGTCCTAAGTATGATGTCCCAATTTGTAGTCACTATATCAGCCTCTGTATTTCCATGCCCAATGATATGAACTTATATATGCACAACAACACACACTCTAGATCATCATAGGGATTCAACATCTGATTTGGACAACATTAATATCCTTTCTTGTCAAAGTCGGCAAAGCAATAATACTATTATCAACAGCACTTCTTTTGCCAAAGGGAGACAACAAATTCATAGCCGTATTTGTAATTGCCACAATTTAATGGTAAGTACACTCCTCAGTTAGAGTCATTTCTTTACTACTTTTTCAAATTTAATAACACGATTGCCAACTTGAGAAAATAGCTTGTATAGCTCCAGCAATACTAATGTGCTTAAATTTCAGCGAGAACTAACAAGAGAATGTTTCTTGTATTCAAGTCTATAATTCCACTATTCAAAGTCTTCAAAGCCTTCAACTGGGTATATTTTTTATTGATGTTTGGATTTATAGTGTTACGTCTGACTAGTAAGTTATGGTGATAAAAACTAGTAAGTTATAGTGTTCAGTCAGATTTTTCCTTTATGACAATATACTAATTTGTTTTTTCCATTATCAGTTGGAGCAAAGTCATGTTAGGACCAGAGAACCTGTCATACTATGATAAGTGTATGATAAGCTTACTCCATACTTTTATATCTGGAAGTTGACTATGTTAACTTGATATCTGTGCTTTTGCTCTTTGTTTTTATGTTTCAATTTCTTATCTGTGCAATTTTTTAAAGAAAGGGGGACAAAAAGGGCATACGGTCTCACTCCTGAACTTCACTTATTTATATTTGCTAATGAAGTTTTTTAGCTTGCAACCTGTTTGTAATTTTAGAAAACGTGGTTTCTTATCGAATATATGTTGTTGATCTAAATCAAGGACTTTTATTTGCACCATTGAATCCATTTTTTTGGTGTCATACATGATGACTATTAAAAGTTTTGAATTCTTGTATGATTATGCATCCTAATACGTTATCGCTTCTTTGCTATAGATTTTGGAGTCTAATGTGGCTACGTATAACACTATCAGGATCAGTCATTCAAAAGGATCAGAGGATCACTAGTGAAGCTCTAATTAGAGAAATTGTGCATTACCTGAGAGGGTGCCGGTTGTAAGACACGTTATTGGAATAGTTAATAGTGTATACTTAGCAGAAAATGGAACAACTAAGTGCAAAAATGGAACAACTTCATGACTGAAAGCTCTTCTTCAATGCTGCAACCTCAGCGGTGATTCCAAATAATGCATGGCTAGATGTATATTCGTTAGCTGTCAAATGGAGACAAATGTATACTTAGGAATCAATTTTATCACTTTTGTAATTTTAGAAATAACACTTGTAATATATTTTTTTTGGATCCATTTATAAAATTTATTAAATTTAGAAATTTATCAAAATTTGAAAATTTTGATATTAAATTCTCTTTTTCAAATGATTCGAAAGTTTTGTTGATTTAAATTTAAGTAATTGATCAATTATTATTATTATTAGGTATAAAAATAAATAAATTACTAAAAGGGGCACTTAAAATCGTCCCTACAACTAAAGCGGCAAATTTTGAATTATTATAGAGGACGAATTTCGTTGCTAATTGGTAGATATTGTTTCATTTGGCAACAGATTCGTAGCATAAAGATTGTCGCTAAAACTTTTGTCGCGAAATGTTTTTTGCCACAAAATTTTTTGTCGGTAAAAATCTAATGTGATATTTTTAGTTGACGTGGCAAGTGATGTGGACGCTGACGTGTTACACCGTTAGTGCCATATCAGCAGTGTGTTAGATTTGGGCATTTTTGGTGTTATTTGAAAAATATAAGGATATATTTGTGTGTTTATTTGATATAAGGGCATATGTGCTAAAACGGACAAATACATGGGCAAATATGTATATTAACCCAAAAAAGTAAAATGACCAAAATCGGAGTATACAGTTCTAATATTAGAAAAGACAAGTCGTATAATTGAGTAAGTAATAACTTCATTTTTAATTTATTTTTTAATTATTTAATAACATTCCAAGATACGTGGAATACATCTTCCGCATTTAACTTATTTTTTTGCGACCGAGTGATTAATCAATTACATTTTATGCAAGTTCAAGAGGCTAACTAAATATTTTATGCAAGTTTAGAGAGCTATCGGGACATATTGAAAGTTCAGAAGGCCAATCAATTTTTTTGGACAAGTTTAGTGGATAAATGATGTATTAAGCCATCTATTTTTATATAACAAAAATTTAAGGCCTAGTAAAAACCAATCAAGAAAAGAAAGGCCTGGAAATTGACGTGGAAGGTACGTGACCATTAAACCCCAACGGCAAGTTGTTTTCCTAGGTTTCCAATTTTCCATTCCTTCCTTCTACACCCTTCTATTCATTCATTCCTCCCTATATAAACCCCTTCACGTTCCTCATCTCTTCATCTAAATCTATTCAATCAGATATCTATATCCTCTCCCAAACGCCTTTTCTTTCTTTCATTATGCAGATCTTTGTCAAAACTCTCACCGGCAAGACCATTACTCTCGAGGTCGAGAGTTCCGATACCATTGATAACGTCAAGGCCAAGATCCAAGACAAGGAAGGAATTCCTCCCGATCAGCAGAGGCTCATCTTTGCCGGCAAGCAGCTCGAAGACGGTCGTACTTTGGCCGACTATAATATCCAGAAGGAATCTACCTTGCATCTCGTTCTCCGATTGAGGGGAGGAATGCAGATTTTTGTCAAGACCCTCACAGGGAAGACCATAACCCTAGAGGTCGAGAGCTCTGATACAATCGACAACGTCAAGGCCAAGATTCAAGATAAGGAAGGAATCCCTCCTGACCAGCAGCGTTTGATCTTTGCCGGAAAGCAGCTTGAGGATGGCCGTACCCTAGCCGATTACAATATTCAGAAGGAATCCACCTTGCACCTTGTTCTCCGATTGAGAGGAGGAATGCAGATCTTTGTGAAAACTCTTACAGGGAAGACTATTACTCTTGAAGTTGAGAGCTCAGATACCATTGATAATGTCAAAGCTAAAATTCAGGACAAGGAAGGGATACCACCAGATCAGCAGCGACTGATCTTTGCTGGTAAGCAGCTTGAGGACGGGAGGACCCTTGCCGATTATAACATCCAGAAAGAGTCCACCCTTCACCTATTTTCGTGAAGACTCTGACTGGGAAGACCATCACGCTTGAGGTGGAGAGCTCCGATACAATTGACAATGTGAAGGTGAAAATTCAGGATAAGGAGGGAATTCCACCAGATCGCTGGTAAGCAGTTAGAGGATGGACGTACTCTTGCAGATTACAATATCCAGAAGGAGTCCACTCTCCACCTTGTCCTTTGTCTTCGTGGCGGTGATTGCTGAGTGAAATCTAAGACTGCTTTATTTTCATATGTCGATTCTGTGTTCAGTTGGAAGTATGTCTGCTTTGCATAATTAGTATTTGTTGCTATGATTTCAATTTCAGTTTACTGTTTGTCTCCTGTGAACAATGTGTTTTTTATGTTTAATAAATTTAGTTTTCTTCTCAATGCTCTGCGTCTGATCTCCGCTTCGGCCTAATAATTTTTTTCCCTCAATGATGTGTCTGATCTTTGATCTTTGCTTATTGTTACATAAGTTGGTTCTTTTCACAATGCTTTGTGCTATATATGCTGTAGTCCTGCATTATCTCGGAAACCTGAAACTTTAGCTTATATATTGGATGAGGAACAGGGAGAATTGAGTATATATTGGATGTGAAGGATGAGTGGGAACATTGAATTAATGGTCTGTAATACATCGTATAGGTAGTAGTTCATATTTTATGTTAACTACTTGAGTGACTTATCGTTACCCTACCTTCTGTTTGGAATTAATTCCAGAAGGACTTGTGAATTAATTTATTCCACTGAATTTATTGTTTGAAATAGAAAAGAACTTGAGATTTGGAAAAGAGATGTCTAAACCCATAGGAACACAAACACTTCCATTTAAACTATTTCCTGTGAGGTATAAAAGAAAGGTTGAATATAAGTGGAATTTAACTTGAAAATAAGTTATTAGACTGAGAGACAAGCTCTTTACATTCGTGTTTTTTTTTTTTTTTGCCTTTTCACTCTATTTTTTATTTGCGTTGCTTCATTTTAAAAAGAAAGTTTTGGGTTAAAAAATAACTTTCTATAAATGAAAGTTTTGGGTGTTTGGTTATGGACTTTCTATTTACCTTTTACATTTGAAAAATAACCTTCTATAAATGAAAAAAATCTCTGTTTTTTAAAAATACAGTTTTTTCAAACAGTAAACAGTAACAGTAAACAGTTGGTGAAACAAACGAGCTTTTAATTATTCCTTATAAAAGGAGCTTGATTGTTACTCATCTCAACAAGAGATGGTGATTGTGTAATGATGGAAGGCCTGGGAAATGAGTGATTTAGGTTAAAATATTGAGAAAGTGATTGGGTATATTAGTTAACAAAGTATCAGGGCCGGCTCCCAGGGGAGTTCCCCTAGGCGCCGGCCTTTGTGAGGCCTCAATGTTTTGTTTTTCCTTTCTTTTGATTGGGCTAAATATTCTAATTACACTGCTGATTGGTGATGTTAGGCTTTTTTTAATATTTTTTTAAATAAAAAACTTATCACAACAGACAAAACACACCGCTTGCTCACAACACACCGCTTGCTCATTTTTTTTAAATCAAACACCTACTGCCTCTCTCTCTCAATCCTACTCAATTATCATGGAAACAAAATTGGGCACTATATAAATTACAATACAAACTTAATTCTTAAACTAATTCTAAATTCTTAAATTTCTGTAACTCAGTGATTATTCCTTCGCCGGAACCAGAAGTAAAAATTTTGGTAGATAGGGATCCCATCAAAACTTCTTTTGAGGAATGGGCCAGACCCGGTCATTTCTCAAGAATAATAGCTAAAGGACCTGATACTACCACTTGGATCTGGAACCTACATGCTGATGCTCACGATTTCGATAGCCATACCAATGATTTGGAAGAAATTTCTCGAAAAGTATTTAGTGCTCATTTTGGTCAACTCTCCATCATCTTTCTTTGGCTGAGTGGCATGTATTTCCACGGTTCTCGTTTTTCAAATTATGAAGCATGGCTAAGCGATCCTACTCACATTGGACCTAGCGCCCAAGTGGTTTGGCCAATAGTGGGCCAAGAAATATTGCATGGTGATGTAGGCGGGGGTTTCCGAGGAATACAAATAACCTCCGGTTTTGTTCAAAGGTCTCTTATCTATCTGTGGAGTCTTTTTCCTGGTCTTCTTTTGTTTTGTGGGTATATCTTCTTCTCAGGGCGGGGTTCTTGCTTCTCCCTTCCCTAGTAGCAAGATATCTTCCATGTGGCCCTTCCATTCGATGTGGGTCCATCCGAGTCTGTTGGAGTTTACTTCTAGATAGTGGCAGTCCTACTTGCAGCTGTTGGGAGTGCCCTTGGTTTTTTCTTCGAGCGAGCTAGTATGAAGTAGAGGAAGTACTTGAGTGTCTTCACTATGTGTTAAGCCAGTAAGCTCTGGGGGCGTTTTCAAACCACGAAAGGACTTGGCGGGACCCTTCAATGGAAGATGGCTAGCGAACCTAAAGATTCCCTGAGCTAGAACAATGAACCTATGCGGATTGGCTCATTTCGTGTACCAGAAAAGCCTATATATAGAATATGAGCAAGGATTTGCCTTCCTCGGGTTGTTGGATCGGGTCTTTTGGAAGCAAGAGAGCACAACTAAGTAAGCAAAGAAAGAAGCAAGACCGGGAAGAGACCAGTTCTCCAACCTTTAATCCTGCCGGGGAATAACAATTGAAAACTTTCGCCCAGCTAGATATCAATATGTATCTCAAAGCAGCATTTCCTTTCACAGGCATAGGCGAATGCTAAAAGATAAGCATAGGCAGAAGCAGAAAGAACAAATTGACCCCCTACCAGAATAAGATCTCTAGTAGGTTTACCAAATCCTTCTCAACCAAATGTCTTGTGAAAGAGGGCATTCAGTCAGGTCAGGAATCTTGTTGCATCTATGTTCTCCCCTAAAGACTTGAAAAGACCTTGCTTTTCTTTTGCCTTGCTTGAAGGAAGGTATGATCTCTCTATGGGCCAAACCATAACTCCTATCCAATCCAGTAAAATCACATAGAAGAAAGAAAAGGGCCTGTAGTAAAGAATAGGGTGTGGTATTAGGAAATAAGAGATAGATGAGGGAATGAGCCGAGGCCAGGAAAGCAAGAAGTAGCTGGATCGATAGGGCCAGGATAACGAAATCCATAGGTATTTGATTACTATGCCCTGTCTCGAAAGAACCAACTCGCTAACCCGGATAGAAGAAAAGAAGAGATTCAGTTGGATTACTTTACTTAAGGCCTGAGGAAGCCAAGAGCTGGTGAGGTGGATCTTTGGGCATTCAAACAAGAGTTTCCGCGGTTGGCTATGTATCCGTTGGACGAATGCTGACTCGCTGTGGGACTGGGACTGATGACATTTCTTCTCCTTATCTTGCCCGGTAGGTTGTTACAGAAAGAGCCAAACCAAAACGGATTCCACATGGGAAAGGAAGGTCCCTACGTAAGGGGGTCTAATCAATGGGGTAAAGCATGGGTTCTTTGCAGGATTCGGCAGTCAAGACATCTTCATTAAGAAAGAGATGCAAGTAACAAGCAACGACGCCTTCGGAAAGTCTTCTTTTCAAGCAATGAATGCCTCTTACCTTATCGAACATCTAAGACTGTAAGATAGGTTAAGTTAGTGTTTCGTCAATATTTGATATGTCATTTGATTTGTTTAGGGCTAGGTTAAGCCTTCTTCTGCGGTTAGGAAGAGCTCTTATTCACTCATCAGAAAGACCTGTTTTTGCAAGAAACAGGATTATCTTACCTTAGCCAGCTTAGAAGTTCATTTCCTATTGAGGAAGATCTATTAGTGCCATTAGTTGGAAATTGCATTTCATCTGGACATGAAATCGAAAGTGATATTTAAATAGATATTTATCGATGCATACTCATATTATCGATATGCCACAATCTCAAGTCCCACAGCAGATTCTACAACCGAGTCTGATTAACTGACTTCACCCACCGCTTACGGCTATTTGAACAACGGTTATTTCAGTTATTCCCAATTGCAAAGAGAACAACGACAACAACAGGATGAGAAACCTTCTTCCCTTAACCTGGTCTCAGTGAAGTTCTTATAATTTCTGTGCAGGCGAAGGTTAAGTCTGGAATGGAAGCAGGAATGATTCTTACTTCATAAAGGTAGTGAGTTACCTACTAGTCGTAGGGCAGGAAAAACTATTACACAAACTACCCTTCAAGCCAGGCTGAAGTAATACTTATATAATAAGCTATTTCAACATCATATTTACCTATAAAGAATGGAGTTTCCTAAGACTTTGTTCACTAACCTAGATAAACTTTGAAATGCTTACCTTATTATTAGATTAGAGAAAGGGGGAGGTCCAAAAAAGACACCTTTGCTGATGCTTCTTACAGGAAGATACATATCATAGCCGAACTAATGTGCTACTCTGGTTGGACTGTATAGCCGGAAAAAAGCCCTCTTCGGAGCATATAAAAAAAATATTATGTAATAATCAAGGGATTACTTCATAAAAGAATGCTTGCTGTCAGCAGTTAAGGGACAAAAGGAAGGAGTTTACGAAGGTAATCCTACTACGACACTAAGACTAATTCAGTCTATTTAGCGACTCTTCCTACTGCTACTACTACAGTTACTGTAGTAAAATTTGGAAAGAAGCTTGCTATTGGGAACCTTTGATTCCCCGCATCTAAGCCCAGAAAAGCCGACATTGATTCCTTGCACGAAGAAGCTCTAGGACTTCTAACTTTCCTTGAGCATTTGCAAGTGTGCTAGATCATCAATTAATGCCCGCTTTGGTTGAATCAATAGTAAAAGATATCCCATGCACACGCACAGAAGAAGATGCTAATGAGCAACAACTGAACTGGACAAATATTGCTTTAGAAGCAATAGACTAACAGATCGGTCCCGATCTCTCCGAAGATATAAGAGAAGTTCAGCAAGCCATTAAAGGCTACTTAGGAGAAGTGAAAGAAGAGCCTGAGCTGAACGATCTCTAGTATTTCCCAAGAGGCCGATATCGGAGTCTTCCGCAAGCATCACACCAGCAATCGAAAGCCCATTGTACTTCACAGCGGAGTGACAAGATGGTCATAGATGGGGTAGAGATTGTTTCAAAGAACTTTTTTTGAAAGGTAAAAAAAAGTCTTTGGCCTTATAAAAGGTTCGTCAATATAGCATTCGGACAGAGTTACAAATAACTAAGTGAGCTAGAAGGTTAGCCTCCGCCAAAGGAAGGAGTCTTGTCTTTTCCTAAAATACAAGTCAGTTCCTATCGATCTCGCATTCTACGATCGGGAAAATAACAAAAAAAAAAAGAGTAAAAAAGGAGATGCTCTATACAAGAAATGAAAGAAGCAGCTATCGCGGGATTTCCGCATCCGGAAGTCTCGCACGCACTCCTCTCCAGCATCAAATGGAGAAATACCTTATCCGCTCCTCGTTCCGTGCATAGCTCACTAGTCTCAAGGGGGGAAGCTCCGCTACAAAATAGTGGAGACGGGACCTCTTCAAGAAGGTGCTCACGTACGCTTCTTCACTTCATCATGTAAACCGCCCCCATTCATAGGAAGAACCCCACCACGGAAACCAGCTGCATGCCTTAGAAGCTGAACTTTATCTCGCCCCAACTTATAGGGAGAGCAAACCTCTTGTCCCTCTAGAACGTTGTCATTTTATCTCATTCTGGCCTCAGCACATAGTTTTGAAAGCTGCCTAACTCTTTTCCTTTACTAAAAAAAATAGGTGATTGATTCAGAAGTTCCTGGCTCTCAACTGGTAAAGCTACAGCTTCTCCTGCTACTCCTTAGAAGTTTCGGGTCCCTATGACTTACCCACCTTTCCCTAACCGTGGAATAGACCCTTCCCAACAAGATGCGAGGAACGGATGAGACAGGGGAGAAAGCGGAACGATTCCATGGGCCTTCCTTTCTTACCCTAGAAGGAGAACCTCTATTTCGGGTCGGACACTTCCTCGAATTTAACCAAGGACGAAGAAAAGAGCCTTACCTTACCCCTTTACCTACTATACGCCTTTAAAGGCCTCTCTGACTCTTGTTCGGGTAGCACTAGTCGATTGACCGATAACGAAGGGTAGGCTATCGTATATAGGCCAAAGTAAAGCGGAGGATACTTACTAAGTAAGGGAAGCTCTTTCTTTTTTTCTGGCTTCCGTCTCTTCTTGTCGTCGTAGTCGTTTGTAGTCAAGTCAATAAGCTCGTTCGTATCAAAGTGTCCTCGGTTTATGCTTTATGGTCTGTTCTGACGTAGTCTAAGTATACGAAGTCGACTACCGAAGTTGATAAATTTAAGTAAAAAACTAAATCGACGGAAGACTAATAAGGTTTCATTCATTCTTGAGCGGGAATGCCCTCCTTCTTCCAGTTGTTCCGGAAAAGACAAATTCAGGGAATCATTTATAACCTCAAGAAAAATAAATACACTGATTATCAATCTCGGGGAACTGCTACCCTAGCAGAAGCAGCAGTTTATCTACGGAAGCTTCGACAATTTCTATATTGAAAGATCTCTCCTTCCGAAAAACACTCGGATATAGGTAGGTGGACGGGGGAGTTATACAGGGCCCCATTGGGCACGATTGCCTAAGTTGGGTAGTTAGTCTGAAAGCCAGGCCAGCTTGGAATAGGCTCAAAGAATGCCATTCCGAATTCCGTTTTGTTTATGTGGATGAGATTCGGAGTTTGTAGTGGTCACAGGTTTTAACCCGGGCTGGCTCCTTAGAAAAGAAATTATATAGGCTGTTGTTTGACTACGCCCAGCTCAGCTTTAACTACAGAGTCTAGAGGAACTGGAACTCAAACGAAGATGAAAGGAAGATATTACGAATAGAAGGTAACTTGCCTGGAAATGAATATACATATAGAGCTCGCATGGCCCTCGGGGTAACCCTACAAAATTTACACTTTATTTCACACTAGATGGATGGCATGGTTTGAAAAGAAAGATGGGCTAGGAATTATTTTACCTTACTTAGTACCTTAGAGCTCTTCGTCCGAGGAGTGGAGCCTCTCACACAGGTTTATGAGGCCCTTCAACCAGGTATTGGCCGGTCATGGGCATAACTTTCAAGATAGGAGGAAGTCTATTTTACCTCGGTTTTTGAAGAGCATCCCCCATATTCCAGTCATAAGGCTCTTCGAAGAAGGTTTGAAGTGACTTTCACTGAAAGAATCTCCCCGCTGCTCTAAAGGAAGTTTCTTTCAGTAGATCCTATATGTAGGCAATTTCCGAGGCTATTTCATAGACTATTTCTGAGGTTTTTTTTGAAGAAATTTCTAAGGGGATAGATCTACTCAAAGTGAACAGGACCAGCCTTTGCCTATTTCCTGAATGCCTATAAACAGGTACCGAGGAAATCCCTTTTTTAACTGATTAACTGATGATCAAATGGTAAAATAATGAAAATAAACCCTACTGCCGATAATAGACTAAGAAGTAGACTCAAAGCTTCTCCTTGTATCACATATGCTCTCACCAATCTCTCCATCTCTTAGAATCTTAGAAAAGCGAGTCAACTCTGCAACTCACAGTTGATTTCCTGAGTGGTTCGATATATCACTGATACGGCCTTCACTTAAGAGCTACGAGTTTCGTCATCTTATCTTTGCGTTCTATAAATATAGCAGCCTTTTCAACCGTAGTAAGATAACCCCATTTCAACCATTTGAAAAAAACCTTCGCTTGAGCAACCGCATTCCTAAAGTGCTATGTCCTTTTTGAACCCCAAGTAGGAGTTGAACCTACGACCACCATCCATCCAATTACTTCTCATCAAGCTTAAGTAAGCTGTCTATCCGTCTAACATCTTGACTTCATCGCCTTGCTCACCCGACACACCAAGGCCCAGAACCAAGATCGAAAGCAACTCCAATAGTTTGAGATTCTTCTTTTTCTAGCGATGCTTCCAGTAACTCCCCTTAACTCCCCTACTTTAGCCTTTTATCGATAAAAGAACTTATTCCATTCTTTCTTTCCTATTCTCTCTTTAGTCGGTCTATCTTGACTATTATATTATGGATAGGAGCTTGCGTCCGATGCCATTGATTCGAAAACCATTTCATTTTCTCTTCTCCTTCTAACCCTCCTTAGTTCAGTTTTTCTTCTACCGTTCATGCCCTGCACAAATTAGTCATCGTAAGGTCTTTTTAGGCCTCTATAAGGCATAGAAAAAGCTTCAACCCACAGCTTTGAGTGGGGAGGCGTAAATATCTGATCGTTGAAAGACAAAGATTCTTTGATCTGCTTGCTGACACTTATCATACCACTTCCTGGAATTTTTCTTTCAAGCCAAAAGGACCGATTGGAGAGTCAATTCGGGACCTTAAAGCAGGTGAGAATCCGCTTTGGTAGCAGCTTGCCAAGATCAGACTTGTGGAATCTTAAATAGCATCTGATCCTCGAAGAAGTGAATCAGAAGTGCGACAAAAAAAGGCTCGAACCCCTGACTTCTTTTCTTTCTTCTTTATTTAACAATATGATGAGATGGGAGTACAAGACATCTTTTGGGAGGAGTCTAGGCAGCCCGAACTGTTGATGCCGCCTGAAGCTCTATGCCTTTTTTGGACCTCTGTAACTGGTTATGCCTGTTATAAACCCCCTGTCATCATTGGGTCTAGTTATTGATGTGAGCTCTGGAAGTTTAGGCCTGGTGAGTGGTATTGCTGCTGCTCCTGTGTCCATGCACCCTTTTGTGAATCGTACCAAACCGCCGTTCGGGTCAAGCTGTGGCTCAGACCTTGGATGCTACATTTATTGAGGTTTTAGGTCTTTTGTAGTAGCCCGTTCCGTCGTCCTCATCTGGGTTGGATAAAGATCCTTCCCGTGGGCTGTATGTGGCCCTGTAAGCTGGAAATTGGCGTTCTTCTGTAGAAGCCTTTTTTCGGAGCTTGCCCGGCTGGACAAGGTCTCTGAAAATCCTCATTGATTGATTGAGTAAACTCCCCTTATTAAAACTCGATTAGGGGTGTATCGTGAGTGCTCCGCCTGGGGAGTACAAATCTTGATGGAAAAGCGCCTCTTGTGATTAACCGCCCTCCCATCCCCGATTGAACCCAAAAAGAAAACTGCATAGATGATGGCGAGAAAACAGGGGAGAAGAACGAGGGGATTGCTGAAAAATAGCATCAGTGATTAACTAATTGTCCACAAACTGAATTGGATATTGAGATTCTATTAAGATATAAAGGCCGCCTTTCGTCACGAGCTAGAGTTGAACCAGCACCTCTGGGAGAAAAAGACAGTCCCAGCGAACTACCTTTCATTCTGATCGTGACTTAAAAAAGAAAGAAGAGAAAAAACTTGGAGTTGGGGCCTGCTTGCTTACCAAGCGATCCTGCATTTTCGCTTCTCTCCTTACAGTCGCTTAAAAGCTCCTCCAGTTCTATTATTATTCTTGACTTGCCGTATTATTATAAAAAGTACTCACTATCAAAATGAAAGACGATCGATTATCTACCCAAGAAGATAGAGAGTCCCACATACGAGAAAAGGTCACAAATAGAGTTGAACCAAGTAACATTGCAAAGGCATAATGATAGTAGGGTCGGGATATCCCCGCCCTCCGAACCGGACGTGAAGGTCTCCCCTCATCCGGCTCTCCGCAGGGGAATCTCCACTCACTGCTTCTCCTAATATCCTCCCTTTACCACATCATGGGGGTTTAGAGGAGATCCCAGAGGCTCGCTCGGAAGGCTGCTATACCATACCTTTTGACTCTACTCTAGTAGTCACTGGACTCACTTATAGTAGTCCGTCTGACTGCTCTTGCTGAAATCATTACTCTTCAGTCTCCCGTGCTCTAGCAATTGCGCTCCCTAGACCACTACCATGTAGTTAGGTAGGGGCAATCAATCCGTAGTGACCGGAATCTAGGAATGAATAGGGATCCCTAGAAATAGAAATTTTTTTTTTAGAATATCTAATTAGTTACACTACCTTTCTCTCACTCAATGGATGTATCTGGTCTGATACGGTACAGTACAATACGAGACGATGAAATGCAATAGGATGGATGGTAGAGGGCTGCCTGCGCCAAAAAGGGATGATTCACTTGTCCCCTTGTCTATAGGGACCTCGTGGCATACAACCGAAACGACTCCCACTAGATAGCCGCCCCTTTCTCT